>NW_020174917.1:3920327-3976154 GCF_003031525.2 Neophocaena asiaeorientalis asiaeorientalis | reverse complement strand
CTCTATTTCGTTTCTTTTTATGGCTGAGTAATATTCCATTGTATATATGTGCCACATCTTCTTTATCCATTCATCTGTCAATGGACACTTAGGTGGCTTACATGTCCTGGCTAGTGAAAATAGAGCTGCAATAAACATTGTGGCGCATGACTCTTTTTGAATTATGGTTTTCTAGGGGTATATGCCCAGTAGTGGGATTGCTGGGTCGTATGGTAGTTCTATTTTTAGTTTTTTAAGGAACCTCCATACAGTTCTCCATAGTGGCTGTATTTACTTCACTCTGTATGACAGACTCTAGGTCCATCCACCTCACAACAAATAACTCTATTTCGTTTCTTTTTATGGCTGAGTAATATTCCATTGTATATATGTGCCACATCTTCTTTATCCATTCATCTGTCAATGGACACTTAGGTGGCTTACATGTCCTGGCTAGTGAAAATAGAGCTGCAATAAACATTGTGGCGCATGACTCTTTTTGAATTATGGTTTTCTAGGGGTATATGCCCAGTAGTGGGATTGCTGGGTCGTATGGTAGTTCTATTTTTAGTTTTTTAAGGAACCTCCATACAGTTCTCCATAGTGGCTGTATCAATTTACATTCCCACCAACAGTTCAAGAGGGTTCCCTTTTCTCCACACCCTCTCCAGCATTTATTGTTTGTAGATTTTGTGATGATGGACATTCTGACTGGTGTGAGGAGATACCTCATTGTAGTTTTGATTTGCATTTCTCTAATGATTAGTGATGTTGAGCATCCTTTCATGTGTTTGTTGGCAATCTGTATACTTTTTGGAGAAATGTCTATTTAGGTCTTCTGCCTTGGATTGGGTTGTTTGTTTTTTTGATACTGAGCTGCATGAGCTGCTTGTAAATGTTGGAGATTAATCCTTTGTCAGTTGCTTCTTTTGCAAATATTTTCTCCCATTTTGAGGGTTGTCTTTTCATCTTGTTTATGGTTTCCTTTGCTGTGCAAAAGCTTTTAACTTTCATTAGGTCCCATTTATTTTTGTTTTTATTTCCATTTCTCTAGGAGGTGGGTCAAAAAGGATCTTGCTGTGATTTATGTCATAGAGTGTTCTGCCTATGTTTCCCTCTAAGAGTTTTATAGTGTCTGGCCTTACATTTAGGCCTTTAATCCACTTTGAGTTTACTTTTGTATGGTGTTAGGAAGTGTTCTAATTTAATTCTTTTACATGTGGCTTTCCAGTTGTCCCAGCACCACTTACTGAGGCTGTCTTTCCTCCATTGTATATTCTTGCCTCCTTTATCAAAAATAAGGTGACCATATGTGTGTGGATTTATCTCTGGGCTTTCTATCCTGTTCCATTGATCTATACTTCTGTTTTTGTGGCTGTACCATACTGTCTTGATTACTGTAGCTTTGTAGTATAGTCTGAAGTCCAGGAGTCTGATTCCTCCAGCTCCGTTTTTCTTTCTCAAGATTGCTTTGGCTATTCAGGGTCTTTTGTGTTTCCCTAGTAGTCGTGAAATTTTTTGTTCTAGTTCTGTGAAAAATGCCATTGGTAGTTTGATAGGGATTGCACTGAATCTGTAGATTGCTTTGGGTAGTATAGTCACTTTCACAATGTTGATTCTTCCAATCCAAGAACATGGTATATCTCTCCATCTGTTTGCATCATCTTTAATTTCTTTCACAGTGTCTTATAGTTTTCTGCATACAGGTCTTTTGTCTCCTTAGGTAGGTTTATTCCTAGGTATTTTATTCTTTTTGTTGCAATGGTAAATGGGAGTGATTCCTTAATTTCTCTTTCAGATTTTTCATCATTAGTGTATAGGAATGCAAGAGATTTCTGTGCATTAATTTTGTATCCTGCTACTTTACCAAATTCATTGATTAGCTCTAGTAGTTTTCTGGTAGCATCTTTAGGATTCCCTATGTATAGTATCATGTCATCTGCAAACAGTGACCGTTTTACTTCTTTTCGGATTTGGATTCCTTTTATTTTTTTCTTCTCTGACAGCTGTGGCTAAAACTTCCAAAACTATGTTGAATAACAGTGGTGAGAGTGGGCAACCTTGTTTGCTCCTGATCTTAGTGGAAATGGTTTCAGTTTTTTACCTTTGAGAACGATGTTGGCTGTGGGTTTAATCCATTTTGATTGTTGTGTATGGCCTAAGAAAGGGATGCAGTTTCGTTCATTTGCATGTGGTTGTCCAGTTTTATCGGCATCATTTATTGAAAAGACTATCCTTCCCCATGGTATACTCTTAGCTCCTGTGTCATAAATTAATTGCCTATGTATGTGTGCATTTATTTTGGGGTTCATTCTTTTTAAGTAACATTGTCACTGTCCTCTAGATCTCTTCTTACCCCACTTAGATGGGGATGGTGTAGGGATGTTGATTGTTAATTTTATGTATCAACTTGACTGGAGTAAGGGATATCCAGACAGCAGATAAAAAATTATTGCTAGAGTGTCTGTGAGGGTGTTTCTGGATGGGATTAGCATTTGGACAGATAGAATGAAGAAGCCTGCCCTCACCAGTGCAGGTGTGCCTCAGCCAATTCTCTGAGGGCCTTAACAGAACAAAAAGGCAAAAGAAGGGAAAATTTGCTCTCTGCTTGAGCTGGGACATCCATTTTCTGCTGCCCTCAGACTTCAGTGCTCCTGGGCCTTTGAACACAGGACAGGAGTTACATTATTGGTTTCGCTGGTTCTCAAGCCTTTGAGATTTGACTGGATTTATACTATCAGTTTTCCTGGCCATCCAGCTTCCAGATAGCATAACATAGCCTCCATAACTGTGAAACCTCATAATAAATCTCCTTCTATAGATCCATATTTATTTTATTGGTTCTGCTTCTCTGGACAACCCTAATACAGGTGCTTTCTTTTTACTGTCAACCAAATGAGAGGTTTTTCAGGGGATCATTGGAAAACTTATGTGAGCCCTGCAATTTTAGTGGGTATTGCCATGAAATTCTACCGGCAAGAGGCTGACTTAAGTGACCTATGAAAGCTTAGAAGGTAAGACTGGAAATGTACCCTCACCTCTGTCTGGGCAAAACGAGGTATCCATAAAAGAATATAACTGAAGTTTCCTTAGACCGTATTAAAACATCAGACAAGAGAGCGTTTGTAACCCTAGCAGAAGGTGGACCACTGGATGTCCAGAGCTGAATGGGAAATCATTAGCTCCCAGCTGGATGAGAGGTACTGCCCCTATCAAATTACAGTTGGGAGATCTTAAAGAGAAACATTTGAGAAAACCACACAAGTGTTCTATGGGATTAAGAAAAACTGAAATGCAATTCAGAAGGAATCATCACATATGTCCTTGCACAAAGACATTTGCTACACTTACATCTCTGTTCCCCTTCTTGTTCTATATCTGTATAGAACAGAAGCAGCCTCATGAAGGGAGGGGAGAAATACATAAAGTTAGAGAAAACAGACTGAAACCCTCTATCCAAGCCCAGTTTCTTTCCTCCTACGTCACTCTCCAGTGCAGTCTTTGCAGTCTGAACCTCAAGGAAAACTTTTGATTGGTTATGACAATGGAGTAGTTATTGTAATTGCTTAAATGAGCATGTGATTGGAGCTCAAATGCCTGGAAGTGGAGATTATGTAACTCCAACTAGTGGCAAGAAAAAACTGGTTCAGAGAGTAACTTTAGAACAAAATTATATTATGTATCAACTTGAGAGTCCCTTTAACAAATGTGTTATACTAGGCCATAGTGCTGTAAATTTTCTTTTTTTCTTACATGTTTTTATTTTGCTTTATTTGCTTTTTAGTTTGTTTGTCTTCTGGCTCCTGCACAGAATAAGGAAGCTGAACTAAAGTGACATAAGAATATCACTTATATGTGGGATCTAAAAAAAGAAAATGATACAAATGAACTTATTTACAAAACAGAAACAGACTCACAGACTTGGAAAACAAACTTATGTTTACTAAAGGTGAAAGGCTGGGGGGGGGCAGGATAAATTAAGAGTTTGAGATTAACATACACACACTACATATATAAAATAGATAATCAACAAGAATCTATTGTATAGCACAGGGAACTCTATATTCTGTAATAAACTATATGGGAAAAGAATCTGAAAAAGAATGGATATATGTATATATATAACTGAATCACTTTGTTGTACATCTGAAACGAGCACAACATTGTAAGTCAACTATACTCCAATATAAAATAAAAATTATATTAAATTAAAAAGAGAGATAAGGAGGAAAAATAAGTCAGCATGCAGTACATTTTGCCTCTCTGGGTGCAACCTTAAAATGGAAACTTTCAAATGTGGTAAAGTCTATCCTTTACATACTTTAAGAAGACCCTAGAGATTATCTGGAGAAACCGCTGCTGGTGGAGCTCGGAAAAAACGCAAATACTTCTTGAGTTTTCCTTCTCATTTTTATAACTGCCTTTTATTGAAATAAATATTACTATGAATTGCAACACAATTAAATGCATCCATTTTAAGAATACACATCAATGAATTTTAACACACATATATAAACTCAAGTAACTATCACCACAATCAAGATACAGAATACAGCCATCTATTACTGTTGGTGGTTCTCTCTCCATCCATGGCACAATGAGCTTTGTGTACCTATAAATGAGATTTGCCTCTTTAAGTGTTCCATATAAATGGAAAGATACAGTAAATACTCTTTTGTATTTGTGTTTTGTCACTTAGAACAATGATTTTGAGAATCTTTCTTGTAATTTCATGCATCAATAGATCATTCTTTGTATTGGTATTATTACATTATATGGATAGATCGAAAGTTTATCATTCACCTGTTGATATTTTCATTGCTTATAATTTTCAGCTATTATGAGAAAAATGACAATAAAATGTTTGTACAGATATTTGTCAGAATATATACTTTCATTTATCTTAGGTAAATATTCAAGACTCCAGTTACTAGGCTTATGGTCAGTATATGTTTAATTGTATAAGGAATTGCCGAAATACTTTTCAAAGTGGTCACACTGTTTTAGACTTCCATCAGCAATGTATGAGTTTAATTTATATGCTTACCAACACTTGGTTTTCTGCCTTTTTAAATTTCTCTATTCTAGCAGTGTGTGGTGGTATCTATTGATAATTGTGATTTTAATTTGCATTTCCCTAATGACTAATTATGGTAGGCAGCATTCCAGTGCTTACTTGCCATTAGCACATGTTCTTTGATGTACAAATTCTTTGCCCATTTTTGATTGGGTAGTTTGCCTTCTTATTATAGTTATGAGTCCTTATATATTTCAGATCCAAGTCATTTATCAGATATCAGTATTACAAATATTCTCTTCCAGTCTGCGCTTTCCATTTCATTTTTAATGGCATTTATGAAAATCAGAAATTTTTAGTTATTTGAAGTCCAATTTATCATTTTTTTTTCCAATTGCCCATGTGTTTTGCCTGTCTCAGGATCACAAAGATTTTCTTCTATCTTTCAATCCAGAAGTATCATAGATTTAGCTTTCACGTTTCAGGTTCCATAAATCATTTAAATTTAATTTTCATTCATATTGTGAGGTAGCCAAGTTTTTTTTTCTCCCATGTGGATATCAAGTTGCTTCATCAGCAAGATTGAAAAAACTAGCCACTCCTCCCACTGAATTACCATGGCAAAAGGGTTGAATATCACTGATACATGATGAGTCCATCTGTGGACTCTAATTTATCCTACTGATCTACATGTATATCCTCAAACCATATCACAGCATCTTAACTACTGTAGATTTATGTTTTAATCACATAGTGTACATCCTCCAAATGTGTTCTTCGTTTTCCAAATTGTTTTAGCTATTCCAAGTCCTTTGCAACTGCATATTTATTTTAGAATCAGATTGTATAATTCTACAAAATAAAAGCCTGATGGGGTTTTAACTAGAATTATGTTGAATTCATTCAGCAATGTGGTGTGAATTAACATCTTAATAGTATCAAATCAGCCAACTCATGAATAACATCTTTCCATATATTAATTTAGGACTTTTAAATGTCTCAAAGCCATGTTTTGCAGTTACCAGTGCAGAGGTCATGCACATATTTTGTTAAAACTTATCCCTAAATATTTCATACTTTGGGGTGATAATTTGAATGGTATATTTTATTTTGATTCCATTTCCCAATTGTTTCCAACTGTTATTTTCTAGTATATAGTAATACAAATAATTTATAAATGACTACTCTAATCTCAGTTATTATTTTTATTATTTTTTGTATATTATTCAGGATTTTCTTCATATACAATAATGCCACATGCAAACAAAGAGATGTTTACTTCTTAGTTTTTTGTTCGGTGTATGTTTTACATCTTTGATTGCCTTGTTGGTCTAGGGAGAATCTCTAATACCATGTTAAATAAAAAAGGTGAGAGTGCATCCTTGCCTTATATACAGTTTTTTCCATTTTCCCTCCCTCTCTCCTCCCTTCGTTTCCCCCACCTCCTTTCTTTTTTTCTTTCATCCTCCCTTTATGTATGTATTCTCCCTTCTTTTCTCTAACCCTCTCCCCCTTTCTCTCTTTCTCTTCCTCTCTTTTTTTTGTGATATTCATTGTTGGATTGAGAAAGATTCCTTTATTGCTCACTGTTTGAGCATTTTCATCATGAATAAGATAAATTTATTTAAATGCTTCCCTGGTAATCTGTTTAGTAGTGAATTACGTTGAGAGTTTTGAATGCTAAAACAGTGATCCATTATTGGAATAAATCCCACATGATCATGATGTCTTAAAATATACTTTAATATGTTTCATTTAAATTATCTTTTATATATGCACATGCATTTGGATTCCCTTTGTTAATGTGTGGGTACGTATATATATGTACATTTTTTTTTTTTTTTCATTTTTGAGTCTAGGTTCACATGGCATAGAGTGGTATACAGTTCTGTTTTTTCCACAATGCTCTTATCTGATTTGGTTATCAGGATAATGCTGACCTTATAAAATAAGTGGTAATGCCTTCTTCTCTCTTTTATTTCTAGAAGAGTTTGTGTAGGATTGATATTATTTTTCCCTAATTTTTGAAAGGGCTTATCAGAGAAGCCATTTGAGTCAGGAGTTTTCTTGTTGGGGAGGGTTTCAAATATAAATTTATTTTCCTTAGTACATATAGTCTACTGAGATATCTTATTTTTTTAAGTAAGTTTTAGCATATTTCAAAGAAACTGTATTTCATCTCTGAGTTGAATGTATGGCATAAAATTGTTCATTTTCTTCTTCTCCTAAAATATCTGTGGATCCCTAATAATGTATCCATCTTTATTCTTGACACTAGATATTTGCATATTAACTTTTATTGCATAATCAATCTAGGTAGATGTTCATCAATTTTATAGAATTTTTAATAAAACAGATTTATGATTCATTGATTTCATCTTTTGCTTATTTTCTACTTTACTGCTTGCTCTTTTTATCTTATTATATCCTTCTCCTACATGTTTTGGATTTAATTTGCACTTCTTTACTAGCATCTTTGGATAGAAACTTAGATCATACATTTTAGACCTTACTATTTTCCAATATAAGCCTTTAAAACTATACATTTCCCTCCAAGCATTGTTTTAGCTCTATCTTCCAAATTTTGGTAAGATATATTTTTAATTTTTAAAATTTCCCATTTTAATAATTTTTTACATCTGAGGGATATTTAACAGTGTATTTTTAAAATCCAATTCTACTGTGGTCAAAGAACATGATTTATAGGATTTCATCCCTCAAATCTATTCAGACATATTTGAATGTTTCAAATGAACTTGAGAAAACTGATTTTCTACTGTTTTGGAGTGGTTACATCATTTCAATTACCTTAAAGTCTTTTATATTTTCAAAGATGTTTTGTCTTCTTATACTAACAATTACTGAGAGATTCCTGTTGAAATTCATTTCTACTTCATTTTCTGTTGGTTCTTGCTTCACATATTTTGAAGCTGTATTGATAGATGCATATACATTTACGACTTTTAAAATCTTCTTCAAGAACTGACCCTTTTGTAATTATGAAATATCCCTTTATCTCTGGTAACAGTTTTTTTTTGTTCTTTTTCCTGGCTTTGTTGGGTCTTCATTGCTGCGCGTGGGCTTTCTCTAGTTGTGGCGAGTGGGGGCTACTCTTCATTGCAGTGCGTGGGCTTCTCATTGCAGTGGCTTCCCTTGTTGTGGAGCACAGGCTCTAGGTACGTGAGCTCAGTAGTTGCAGCATGCAGGCTCAGTAGTTGTGGCTCGTGGGCTCTAGAGCGCAGGCTCAGTAGTTGTGGCACACGGGCTTAGTTGCTCCATGGCATATGGGATGTTCCCAGACCAGGGATCGAACCCATGTCTCCTGCATTGACAGGTGGATTCTTAACCACTGCACCACCAGGGAAGCCCTCTGGTAACAGTTCTTTTCCTAAAGTTTAGTTTTATTTTTGTAATACTGCCAATTGGGAATTTATCTGATAAGTGTTTGCATGAATTATTTTTCCATCCTTTTCTTTTAAGTTGTATATATATATACATATGTACTTAAGATGTACTTCTTGTATGCAGCATATTGTTGACAATATATGCCTTTTAATTGGTGCATTTGGACAATGTGCTTATAATTGAATTATCTATGTATTTGGGTTTAAACATGCCATCTTGGTAATTGTTTTCTATTTATCAATTTGTTCTTTGTACTTTTTGTATTTTTTCTCTGCTTTGTATTGGGTTAAATATGTTTACCGGCTAAGCCTGCTTGTGTGTGTGCATGTGGGTCTGTGTGTGTGCATGGCCAGGTGTGCATGTGTGTGTGAGTGATTGCTTAAGATTTACAATATGCATCTTTACATAGTCTGTCTTTAAATAATATTATACCTTCTAATAGTAAATATAAAACTCATGTCAAGGCACACAAGCATTTCTCCCCTTTCAACAACTGTGATATATCAATATAGATAATCAATATAGAAAAATGTTTTACAGGGGTTTAACATATTGATTATATTTTCCCAACTATTGAAAACCATAGTTTTGTCCTATATTGTATTGTTTGCTTTTTGCTGCTGTTGCTGTTAGTAAAAGTTGGAACTTTTTTTCACAGTTCAAACGTAAATTTATCAGTCTTTTTAGGAACTGGTAAATGCAGCTATTCAAAAATTAATTTACATCAACTAAAAAAGAAGTCAAAATCATCAAGTAAAAGTCATTACAGAAGTCAAATATATATGTATACACACACACACACACACATACACACACACACACACACACACACACATATTTGTCTTTTTTATTTCTCCTGATTTTTGGACCTTATATAGCATTACTTTCCCCTTAAATTTTTAGAAGGTAATGAACATGTACCATATAACATAAGTGTATTTGAGTTCTCTTCTCCAGGTCCTTACCTTTAATACTAAATGGTAAAATAATTAATAAATAAATTTGAATAATGTTGACAAGTAGTCATGAACTTTTAAAAATCTATTCATTAACTTATTTCATCAGTCACGCCTAGATAAAAACAATTTTCTCACCCTCAAGGGTTTTGACTCAATCTGCTTGTGGACATTGGTTTGTTCAACATACCAATATGCTTTAAATTTGCATATAATATGCATCTCAGAGGACACAAATTTATTTTAGATGTATTTACTGTATTATAGATGAACATTTTTTCTAAGATATTTTTATGATAGTGCTAAGTTACTAAACATTTATTTAAACAAAAACAGTAAGATATCACAACTGAATAGAAGTGATATGCCAGTGTCGCTATTAATTTAAAATAAAAAGTAAAATTATTTATGAAATACAAAATATATCATTTGCCCAATAATGCAAATTAAAGGTTCTATATGAAACATATTATACACCAATTAAGATTATAAAAGTCTTGGTCATTTAGTGTACTTATAGAGTGATTATGTTAATAAAATGTTATAATAAATTGAACAAACATAAATTAGATAAATTAGTAGTTGATATTATTGTGAGAACACTAAATAACAGAGCTATATGAAAAACAAATATTGTAAAAATTGTATAATTAATTTTTGAATCCTTGACAATGAATACTTAGAAAATTCTAATTAGGAAAGAAAATTAACCAGGCTATGTTTTGGTAAAATTGGGTTCCCTGGTAAAGTAAAATTTATACTATATAACACTTGAACTGTGTAATCAAAAAATTAAAATATTACTTTTAAAATAAGTCCTCTGATGAATTAGTCAAACCCATAGTCTTATAAAATTTCATCTAAATTTCAAATATGAAGTTAGCAAATTTACAGATTGTTATTTTTTACTAATCTGAAATTCAACACCTTATCTTATATACTATATAACATTTTTTACATGTATATAATTATAGGAGAAGAACATTAAGAAGAAATTAGATACTGTAAAATCCTTAAGAGGATTTTGTTTAATTCTACCTCATCTTCTAAAAGAAGTCTAATAGTTTCTTCTAACTTGATTTTGGCATTCATCAAAAGAAGCTATTTAATGCTAAAATAAGAAGATACAATTCTATTTCATGAGTGCTTTTGTGTAACAGTCAATGTATACCTCAGTGCCATCCAAAAATGACAATGCATTTTGTTTTCTACCTAGTCTTTTTTAGGGGGGCATGGAACATTGATTTTATGGAATTGGGTATTTATTTCTAACTATGTAGTAAAAAGAATTGACAATTTAAATTAATATTTCTTTGATAACTAATTTTAAAATAACCTCCTTGATACAGACATGCAATACTCTTCAAATTTTATATTTCTAAATGAACAGTTGGCTTTATTGCAATGAAATGATTAAATTTCATCATAAAATTTGGTATCTTTTGGTTTAAACTATATTTGTGTCTTGAGGATGGTAGGTATTCAACATACATTTACTACTGTTATTTATTAATCCTCTGTGACAGTATGTCGGGTCAAAGTCAAAATTATATTGCAGAATTAAGTGAAAAGACACAGTTTATATAGATGTTAAAAAAAGACTCAGTTTAATGTTTATAAATGATAAACCACTTATACTGATTATAGTTTCATGTGGTGAAAAAGAAGCCATCTGGATTAAAAACTATTTAGATCATGTAACACAACCTTTCCTCTAGTTGGCCAAAAGGGTTATATTTCTAGAGCAATGTAATGACATCTTAAAATAATGTGACTACTTATTGAGAAAATTAGCACTTTTAAATTAGATCTCAGATTTTGAAACCAGACCTTCTGAGTTCAAATTCTAGTTCTACCAGCTGCTAATTTTGTGACCACAGGTGTGTAATTTAACTTCACCATACTACAGGCTCCTCATTTGTAAAATAAAAGTAAACTAACATACAAGATTGCTGTAAAAATTAAATGCATTAATGTTAAACTACTGTGACAATACGTGAAACATATTAATTGCTAACTTGTTTTTAATTTTTTCAAATTAACATATATGCATAAACTCTTTTTAAATGATATACTGAACAAAATAATTATTTTTATTGATTAATCAGTGTTCTACTCATGTGAACAATACTAAATTAGACTTTTATATGAAAAATGTTTATATATTTGATATTCAAATATATAAAATTCATGAAGATATGAAAAATAATGTATTAAGTCTTTATATAAAATGATAAAATATGTATTTTCAAAGCTGAGATTCAGAATTTTGAATTTTAGATATATAGGTTTAAGTATGAAAATGTAAGGCAGAAGAAAAAGAAAGAAGAGAGAAAGAAGGAAGGGAGGGAGGGAGGGGAAGGGAAGGAAAGGGGAGGGGGAGGGGGAGGGGAGGGGGAGAGAGGAAAAAAGTAAAGGAAGGAAGAAAAAAAAGTAAAGGAAGGAAGAAAACTAAATGATGACTTAACAGTAAACCAGAGAAAAAACACTCCATGTATCTAATGTTTGGGGTTTAAATTATCCCTACAATAAGACTTTTGCTACAGTATTCTTTCTGATGTAATATACTCTTTCAAACTTAATTTTTAAAATAAAAGCTTTGCACAAAGATTAAATATTTATTTTAAAGTCTATATTATCTGATATTAGTATAGCCATTCCAGCTTTCTTAGGTTTCTGCTTGCAATGACATCTTTTTATATCCTTTTACTTTCAACCTAATTGTATATTTGGATTTAAAGTGTGTCTCCTATAGACAGCCTATATATGGATCCTGTTTGTTTTCTATTCAGCCTGAAAATCTGCCTTAATTAGATTGTTTAATCCATTCAGAACTTAATGATATTAACTGATATAGCTGGATTTGTCTGCCATACATTATGGCAGTTATTATTTTATATAATTGTATATCACTGACAAAAGTTTATACAGAAAATCGAGAGTAAGTACATATTTATAGAGGTTGTTGTATTAACCTGCTAATATATCATTTTGGTTCTTTTCATTTATACCTATGGATTTGACTTATCATATGATATCATTTCCTTACTCCAATATAGCTTTGCTTCTAGTTACCTCCTTTAAGTTCTTATTGTAAAATATATTACATTTCTATGTACTATGGATCCATATAATTATATACAAATTGTTGCACACGATTCTTTTTAAAAATCAGCTAAGAGAAGAAAGGAGAAACATTATGCATTTGTTTGTCTTTTGTGTTACATAATTACCTTCACTGGTGTTCACTGTTTGCTGTGGATTTGAATTTCCCTCTCTGGGTTTATTGCTTTCAGCCTGAAAAGTTTCCTTTAATATTTTTAAGGTGCCTCTGGGACTTGCTAATTTTGCTGTTGTTTACCTGTTCATTTGTTTAGTGAACTGGCTGATCTCTTTTTGTGGCACCTGTTCCCTCTGCCTTGTAAATCAGGGGTCCCCAACTCCTGGGCCGTGGACCAGTACCAGCCCATGGCCTGTTAGGAACCCAGCCACACAGCAGGAGGTAAGCGGTGGGTGAGAGAGCGAAACTGATAGCTGATTGTTATAGTTTCTATCAATGCCCTGGAGCATAAATTAATACACAGTGATCCAACTTCACTTGGGTTCCTCTGCAGAGGTAGTTTCTGAGGCTATCTTGAAAGTTTTTTTGTTTCTCCTGGTTCCAAGAGGCTGTCTTTTTACCTTGTTGTCTGTGGTAAACTAGCTGATCTAAAGCTTAGCTCATTCTCATGAAGATATTAACCTTTTCCTTGGTTGCTTACCATTAAAAGCTCTCTTGTTTTCGAAGGGGCCCTAGCCTAAATCTTGCCTACGTGCTCTTCAAAATAAAATCAGTTCTTTTGGGGAGAACTCTGGTGACCTCTGTTCTTATGGCCTAAACCTTTCACTGGGAAAAAAATCTGAGCTCTGAAGATGGGGTTGGGAACACTTGCTTGCTTCTCTTATAATGACATGCCTAGGATATAAATGGATGCTAGAAATAGCCTCTGGTCTTCTCAGCTTGACTCTCCCTGTGTAGTACCTCCAACCTGTAAGCCCAACTGAGGGTAGCTGAAGTACTTTGAGTCTTCCTCCCCTGAATGAGGTACAGTGGCAGGTTTTTGCACTGGGGCAAGGTTTTCCTGGGGTTTGCTTAAGCAACAAGAAGCTAGGGTTGTGAGAAAATGCTGGTGACACCACACTTCTGGAGAGATTCCATAGCTCTTAACTAAGATCTGGATGGAAAGAGAGACCTCCCATTTTGGTGACAGCTGCCCAGAATGGAACAGGGGTTCAGCATGGAGGCTGGGAACAGACCATGGCTCAAGTTATACAGTCTCTCTTTTTCTCTTCCTGATATTTAGTAGATTTTCTTTTTTTTTTTTTTCAATCAAAATTATTTATTTATTTACTTACTTACTTACTTATTGCCGCCTCAAGCAGCTTGAGGGATCTTAGTTCCCTGACCAGGGACTGAACCTGTGCCCATGGCAGTGAAAGCATTCAGTCCTATCCACGGGACCACCAGGAAATTCCCTAGATTTTCTTGAATAAATATTTGTTCATTTGCTTTATATCTTTAGGATAATTCCCAGTGATTTTAATTTCTTTAATATAACTTTCCTCAGTTATATTTGTTCTACTGGGAATTGGTTTCACAGATCTCCTCCTATCACTATTCAGGAAATGGAATCTGTGTGTGTATGTATTTAATGTCAGTCATCACACAAAACTGTAACATGAAACATAAAGGCCTGTAAAGAAGTATAGATAATTATAAAGAAATTGGAGGGGGGCTTCGCTGGTGGCGCAGTGGTTGAGAGTCCGCCTGCCGATGCAGGGGACGCGGGTTCGTGCCCCGGTCTCGGAGGGTCCCGCGTGCCGCGGAGCGGCTGGGCCCGTGAGCCATGGCGGCTGGGCCTGCGTGTCCGGAGCCTGTGCTCCGCGGCCTTAGAGGCCACGGAAATGAGATGCCCGCGTACCGCAAAAAAAAAAAGAAAGAAAGAAATTGGAGGGGTTGGGAGTGGGCAAAATAGGTGAAAGGAGTCAACTGTATGGTAATACATGGAAACTAGACTTGGTGGTGGTGATTACTTTGTAGTGTATACAGATGCTGAATTATAATCCTGAAAACTGGAAACTTACATAGTAAAAAATAAAAAACTAAAGTTAAAACTAAAACAAAACTTCTCTGTGACCTACAAGATACATCACCTGCATAAATGACAGCACAATTCTGAAAATTATTTTTGTGATTCACAATGGCAGTAAAAGGACTGATATGTTCTTTCAAGGTTTTATTCTCTCCATTTTTCCCTTTACTTATACTACAGACAGCATTTAAAATCTTGTTGCCATAGTTACTGATATTAAAGCACATACAAGAGAATCAAACCTGAAACTCTAAGAAAATATACTTGAAATAAAAGAAAAATCACTACAGTGAAACATACTTATATATAATAATTTCCCACCTGACATTGTATTATTTTTCTTCCCTTAGAAGATATAATGATTGAACTATATAGTGCCCCCAAAAGGTTGCAGGATTTAAAGAACTTTAAAATGTTTCCTTAAAAGAGTCATTTTTAGAAACCAAAAATGGCATGATATTTACAAATACATTGTGTATAAATAAGTGATAATGACATGAGAAATACATTGCATGGTAATGAAAAGTTTATCCCAGACACAAATTATAACATATCCTTTTCTCATTAACATGTTAATTTCTCATTAATATGACTATGTCTGTTGGCAATCATTTTTTATCAACTCAATGGCATACAATTGACATTTAGTTCAAGAAGAGTGAAATACAATATATAAACAGCATTTTAAAAGCTAGATTACTGTATGTGACTCCGCACAGTGTGGTAGCCCATTCCATAAGGTCATTTTGAACTGAATGAAAAGGTAATAGCTGACCTGATATGGGATTTGATGCTATTCTTAACAGTGTGATGCCTCTTATTATATTGCAACAGATGCATCATTTAAAAGGTTTTAAATCGCTTTATTTCTCTTTTTTTGTCAAAAGAGCATACAGGGTAAAAATAGCTTTTTCAAAACAACTTGAGCACTTTTTTTTTTTTCAAAACCAATTCCACACCGATAAATCACAGAAAACATAAAGGCTCTGCAGTTGAAATCAGCCCGCTCAAGTTCCTTCATCTGAATTCTATACATTAAATGTGAAAAGCTTGAATTTATCGTATTTTCCATACACTGGGATTCACCAATATATTTATAGATAGAAATATATAGATTGCATACTTAGATCTACAGATATAGATACATAGATATACGCATAGATATAGATATCACACACCAACACACAAACACACACACACACACACACACACACACACACACACACACACACACACACACACACACATATATATAAATTTAGGAGGCCAGACAGAATAACTTCTTTATCTTTGAATCTTACTCCTCTTTTGTTCCTGTTATACATAATATTTATTAGGTAGCTTATATAAGTATTAACTGATTAATTTGTCAAAGGAATTTGGAAATTTGAGCAAGTTAACATGCTTAATATTAGGATCAAAAATTAATAATTGAAGAAAAAAGAAAAGTACTTTAAATTTTCAAATTATCTGGAACATGCATTGACTTATTTTTTGACAATGCTCAATTTTAAATCTCCTATCCTGCCTGCTCTTCTAAATTCCTGTCTCATATATTCAATTATTCACTTACTATGAGCTTCTTTGTTCCCAATAGAAATACAAAGGCAGAGTCCTTAAATCAATTCATGGGACCCTGCTGATTTTCTCCTGCCCATTCCCTCCCCCCTCCACACACACATACCTGAAAAACCGTCCAAATCTCATCCAAGAGTACTCTCCACTTAGATATTTGTACCTACAATCTGAGAGTGACTTTCTGTGTGTGTGTGCCTGTCTCTCTCCCTCCTCAAAATCAATCACCGTTTGATTCCACTCCTGAAATATTGATCACATCTCTCTGTTATTCATCTACAGCGCCATGACATTAGTGACAGTCACCATTCTCTTCAGCTTAAACCTCGGCCACTATGGAAAACAATATGAAGAGTCCTCAAAAAATTAAAAATAGAGCTACCATATGATCCAGCAATTTTACTTCTAGGTATATACCCAAAGGAAATAAAAACAGGGTATTGAAGAAATATATGCATTCCCATGTTTACTGCAGTATTATTATCACTCACAATATGGGAAAACCTAAGTGTCCATCAATGGATAAATGGATAAAAAAGATGTTGTATATATACATACAGTGAAATAGTATTCATCAGAAAAAAGGACATCTTGCCATTTGTGACAGCATGGATGGAACTTGAGGACAGATACTATGCTAAGTGAGATAAGCCAGAGATAGACAAATACTGTATGATATAACTTATGTGTGAATTAAAAAAAAAAAAAACTGAACTCTAAAAACAGAATAAAATGGTGGTTACCAGGTGGGGAAATAAGAGAGATGTTGTTTAAGGGTACAAACTTGCAACTAGTAGATACATAAGTCCTGGCGATCTAATGCACAGTATAGTGATTATAGATAACAATATTATAAAAATTAAACTTGATAAGAAACTAGATCTTAATCATTCCCACCACAAAAAAAACAAATGACAATTATGTGACCTGATAGAGGTGCCATTTAACACACTACAATGGCAATCATATATAAATGTATCAAATCAACATGTTGTACAACTTAAACTTACACAATGTTATATATCAAATATATTTCAATAAAAGACAACAAAAAAAATCCCTGCAGTACCCTGTTAACTCATCTGCTCTGTCCTCTCTTGCAGCCCTTCATTTGGTTCATCACTAAGTATCAGAGAAGTATTTTAAAATATGATTTGGATAAGGGAGATTTCCTGCTTAAAACTACAATGCCTTCTCTAGACTACAAAACCTTGCAGCAACTAGCTGTGACTTCATCTCTAAATTTACTTCACCCTTTTCACAGTCAGCTACTATCTTTTCCTAACAAATATGACATAGGTTTATTCACATTCTCAGAATTTCAAGTCCTCCTCTGTCAGGCATGCTTTCTCCTTCTTTTCATGGGTTAATTTCTCCTCATCTTAGCTCCTTAAATTTGCTTTCCTAGGAAGTCTTCCATAAACCTCACACTAGGTAAGTCTCCTTGTTATAGCTATAATCTAATGGCACAAATTTTAATATAAATCCTTATTTCCAAATTTTAAAGTATATCTCTTTTATGAGATCCCCAGCTTCCTGAAGCCAAAGACTGTTAATCACTTAATTCCCAGCACCCAAGCTGACTAGCTAGTAATGAGTAAATACTCAATAGTGTTTGTGGAATAAATGAGTCAATCAACCAATCAACAGTAGATTAGTGGGGAGCACAAGTGAGATTATAAATGAAATAAAAATTTTACAAAATGGGAACATATACAGAGTTCTTCCAGGAACCTCCATTATAATTACCATTATTTAAAACTGGATCTTCACTCTGTACTATTTTTCTGAGACCACTAATGCCGAATACTGGCAACAGGGAATACAAAGCTCTTTTGTTTGATTTCATGAGACACAGATGAACAGGTATTAGAACAAACATCTTAAAGCAAGGCATATAACTACCTTTGCAACCAGAATCAGTTTCATTGCTATCTGATTCTGAGGAACCTCTGGAGGGTCTGAGATAAAGAAATATTAAGTGGTGTTGACAACTTAATTGGAATTTCAAACAGAGCAAATCAATTCAGTGAGCATTTTATTGAACACTTAGATAGGCAAAGCCCTGTGATAGTATGTGTGGAGGCACAAAGGTGAATAAAGCACACATACTGCTGATTGTCTAGGTGGCTACAGCAGGGTCCTCTGAGTCCATCAACACTCCTCATTATGGCTCTTTTTGGCTATACACTGATTCTCTCAGAACTTCCTCCATCACTGGTATACTTGACCATGTCATTTTAAGTATTCTGATGAGGGGTGATTATGGAATAATAGAAGGACTGCAGCATGGACGCAGAGTCTTTTTAGATCTAGGGTTCACATAGGCAATGTTTGCGATTTCTGAATTGAATTTTCTCAATGTGTAAAGTGAAGAATTAATATTACTTATCTTTAAGATCACATATTGACATATCCAAAGCTTTTCTGATGTTGATAGTGAGTATTAAGCCACATAAGATCTCTAACTATTTAATCCTTTGACAATATTGTTCCTAAAATTGTGACAGCTGAGGGAAGGAAAGCAGAGTACTTTGCAGTGGGCTCTTCTAATCCAGATCCTATGGGTTTGCAACAAACTTGAAATGGTGTGGACACTGGAACTGTGTGAAGATCAGATATGGCCTCATAAATAACAGTAAAGGAGACTGTATTTTTATTTTGGGAGACATAACCCTCATCTTCTTACTTTTCATATTTCATTTCTTTAGGCTCCTAAGCCAGACATGTTTCAAAAACTTTGTCATCCTGAATAACGTATTTCCAGTTCCCTGTTATATATACTTTCTAGTGGATGCCTTTTGATGCAACTGATTTCAATTAGGTAACAGAAACAAGATCTTATCTTTTTTATTCTCAGAAATTTTACTACCTTACCTCCAAATTTATGGAATTATCTATACAGTATATATTTCATCCTTCTAGGTTTCTCTCTAGTTTCTATAAGTATTATTTTTACTTTATAATATTTGTTCTATTTTTCTCAGAGGTAGTTAACCCAGCGTTACTCCTCTGCTCTTTAAAATAATAATAATGCTAATTATGGAAATACTGCTTAATTATTAAGAGAATAGAATTATAGAATCATTCCAGTATAACACCATGTTCTTTGCATGCATAAACTTGTTAAATATTCACAACGAATTTTTGCATTAAGTACAAATTCCTGTTTTACAAAGGAAGAAAATCAGACTCAGAAAAATTAGGCTACTTGTCTAAGTTCTAGTAGAGAACTTAGAGCTTGTAAGTGGTAATGGGTTAAAGCCAAGAATATCTAATTCCAGAGACTGAGGTCTGAATTATTATGCCATAAATACATTATCACTGTTGCTTGGAGAAATTGTTCTTTTGATTTATAGTGAGAATAGTCTTCTTAGATGATGTACTCAGTTACATATGTGAAGTTACAGTAATGTAATTTCAACCAAAATGCAATTAAAGTGATTTGGTAGCCTACGAAATGATTTTCTTAAGAAAGCAACCCGCTTAAGTGATGAGGGCAAACCACAGGACAATTCAAATTAAGAGGCTTCATTGGAACATTTTCCCACCTTCATTCCAATGTTCTTCTGAGTTCATACAATGCATTCTCTCAGGTATAATACTTTTTTGACTGCTCACTACTCCTTGGAGACACTTGGACTCTCTGAGAAGTCACCTCTGTCAGAATCTCTCCTTTCATATATTTCCATTTTAAAAAAAATCTTCCTTTTCCCTTTTTTTTTTTTTTTTGCGGTACGCAGGCCTCCCACTGCTGCGGCCTCTCCCATTGCGGAGCACAGGCTCCGGACGCGCAGGCTCAGCGGCCACGGCTCGCGGGCCCAGCCGCTCCACGACATGTGGGATCTTCCTGGACCAGGGCACGAACCTGTGTCCCCTGCATCGGCAGGCAGACTCTCAACCACTGCACCACCAGGGAAGCCCCATCCCCATTTTTAAAACTTGTTCTCAGCTTAGAACCACATTAGACGATAAAATGATGACTCAAACACGTGTGTTAACGGCAGGCACCAGTTCGCTGAAGTTTGTTAATTTTTAACAAAATATGCTTTCTTTAAAGTAAGAAATTATAATTTAAGGCAATGTTCCATAGTGTGTGGTCAGTAAATGTTTAATAACTGATTAGTTTATGACAGAAATTCAAAGATTGGCAGTTGAAAATACAGATACATTTTTGGCCAAGCCCTACCTCTATCCCCATCTCCCATCATGCATTCACACGATACAGTCAACTGCATTTTTGGTTTGCCTTTCTGTTCATGGTGTCTCTCATACTTCATCAAACCTGCAAGTAGAGACACTGCAAAGTAGAGACACTGACAACATTTATTTTTTCTTCCTTGATTACTTTTAAGGGTGTTGCATAGTGAACAGCTTTGGAAGATAGAGATGATGAGGGCAGAACTGTTTGCTATTCAGCTTAATAAAGATAAGCTCTCCCTCCGGGTAATAGATTGGATAGGTTTGCTTGCAGTTCATTATAAAAGACTGAGGTTTTATAATCTTGGGGTTTCCATCTGCGACACAAGCCCACTGCTGCATCCAGCTCTACCCACCAGCATTATGTGCTCGGGAAGTGGATTGGGGACGGGGAGAGAAACTGATATAATTATGAAGTTCATGCTTCTTGCTATATCTGAGAAACAAAGTCCTTTTTCTCTGTTATGGGTGTCTCATGTTTTCTGTCAGCACACATAAAACCATGGCAGGCTTATTTGCTAGTCTGCAAATCAGGTAAATCTCAGGCCCTGTACCATACTTGACACCATCCAGTTTAGAAATCAACCACAATTATCACAAAATAAATCTAGGAAGATGGATACACCTGCAGCTTCCACCTGTGTGTTTCCTCTACTTTAGCTTTCTGAATATGTAAAACTCCAACCAGCATGAAAAGTTGGCTATTTTCTTCCTGATTGTTACATTTTAAAAGGAATTTAATTAGCAATGGTGGAAAATTAATGGCAATTGATAATTCATAAATTTAAAGACAACATTGCCAAATTTAAACTTAGAAGTTGATATTGTACAATTTGTGTATTTCTTTTCATATTTTGAATGCAAACATTTTTCAAATAAATTAGTATAATCTATATTAATGATTTTAAAATGATCTTCTATATTTGTCAGGGTAGGTACCTTGGCGATATGTAAAGGTATAGTAGACAAAATGTAAATCTAAGCAGAGTAGAGGTGACAAATTAATATCCACCTATATATCATTCACCCTATTTCCATTAAAATACAAGATAATTTGGTGGTAAAAATATTTTGCTCTTACTCACATTCCAAAAGCCCTCAAAATTTCTTCTCACTGGATTTATACAAAAAGATACTGAAGGGAAGCATAAAGATCTATCTCCATGGCTCTTTTTGACTGTGCAATGTATCATAAAGGTAGATGGAGAACGTGGCAGAACCTCACTCTACTCCAGACTTCGGCATAATGGTGCAGGAAAGCTAATCCAGTGAGTGAGTTATTGATTTTTTTTTCCCTCTGCCAAGCAATAGCACTTGCAAACATCAGTGGAGTACTGAGATCTCAGGATTTCTCTTAGCAGTGGTGGCCACATGATGTTCAACTCATGAAGTAAGCTGATACACACAGTTACCTGGAGAGACTGTCATATACTAGAATACACAGTTTGACCTGTGGCCAGTTGCCTGAAGCACATGGTCAGATATTGACTCATCCTCAATGTTAACGTACGTTAAACGTTCTTACTATGTACTCTCTTGTTTTAACTCCCTTCTTGTTGTTTTTTCATTTACGTGTCTCTCCACCCTCTTGCATTCATGTGTCTTACTAATGCACCTGGAATGCTTATTCTTCTAGCTCACCAGGTTCAATTACAGTGAAATAGCAGTGTAGTGAACCAGTGTGATTATCTATAGAATATTTTTCTGAATGTCAAAGACATGAAATTAATAGCAAAGTTGGGACTAAAATTCACACATTTCTGTCCTTACAAGTCAATGTGTTTAATAGAGTGTTTCTTAACATAATCCTAATATTAAGAAGGCTATAATGTGCAATACTATATTTAATCATTTGTTTGTTCATTCTTTCATGAATTTACTGAGAAGAAATAGAATTATGCCTGAGGATAAAGAAATAAATGATATAGAAAATTGTGACAGTTTCAAAGAGCTTATGTCTAAAATAAACAAAAAATTGATACATTAGAGTTAAAAAAGGACATTTTTATCAGATCCTTTAAATCCAAATTAAAGGTCTGACTTTTACCTGAAAGAAATGAGAGGTTTTTTTTAAGTGTTAGGAAACAAATTGTGAGCAGATGTTTATTTTTAAAATATAATTTTCACTGCCATACCAAAAATGGATATCCCTCATGCAGCTTGTATAGCAATTCATTTTCAAATTGACAATATTTTAAACTCAGGTATAAACAGGAGTTATAAAAAGGACTCCAGAAGTATTTAAAAGTAGAATAAAATAAACTTAATATGTTTTTCAAGATCATATGAGAGGGTGGGAGAGGTCTAAGAATGACTTCTAAATCTGAAACACTATAATGGGAAACTAGTTTGATTAAGGTATCATTTCATGAACTAAGGTTTAAAATAGAAAATAAATTTTGTGATAAAAAAGATGAGTTCAATTTTGTTTAGACTGGTATTGTGGCTCCTAAGAGGTATCAAATGTAGACATAAAATGAGAATTTTGAAATATGGGTGTGAATCTCAACAGACATCAGAGTCATGTAACTTGAATTTTAGTTTATAAATAAACTGATGAGAAATTAACCCTTGGGAATAGATAAATTAGCCCATGCCTATATATTAGTTGTTGATTGCTACAATAACAAATTATCCCAAAGCTTAGTGGCTTACAACATTTATTATTTCACAATGTTTGTAAGTTAGGAATCTGAAGTGGTATAGTCGATGCATTTGGCTCTAGGTCTCTCACAAATGTACATTCACTACCAGTCTCCACTGGGAAGGATTCACTTCCTAACTCACTCACATGGTTGTTGGCAGCCTTCAGTCACTCACAGGCTGTTAAATTGAGATCTCAGTTCTTCATGAGGTTTGGCTATAACTGTCTCTCAGTTTCTTGACTCATTTTCGTCTACATACACTACCTTACAACATGGCTTGCTTCATCAGAGTGATCAAACAAGAGAGCAAGACATAATACCAGCAAGAGAAAATGAGTGCGGGCAAGTTGAACGTCACAGTTAAGCTCATACCAGAAATGACAGCCCATTAATTTCCATACTCTATTCATTAGAACCAAATCACTAAGCCCAGCTCACAAATAATGGACTAAGCTTAAAGAAGAACATGAGTTGGAAGAGGTGGGGTCATTGGAAGTGATGTCAAAAGCTACCAGCCACAGCCCCAAGGAGTGAGAAGTAGTAAGAGGAGTAGACTCATGGCGAACTTGAGAAACATCTTTAATGTTATAATTTTAAAATTAGCTGATACAGAGCTAAAAAAAATATTTGAGGAACACCTCAGGCATTGTTTAACTTCATATTCTATTTAAACTATCCACATATATGGAAATTGTTAACATGTCTAACTATAACCTAAATTGAAGATTCCATGTCTTCTATTCACACCTTATTTAAGTGCTCAATGTTCAATAGAGGTCTTGGTTTATTAACCAATTATAAACAATGCTACAATTTATATCCATTGATGTCCAAGATGCAAAATACCACTCTACAATTAATAATAAAAACATATCATATTCTGATGATTACTATAAATACGCTCCTTTCTTATATCTCCTCTAGTTCAATGGTTTGAATATAATTTGATATTTTAATTATTAATATATAGAATTGCAATTGCTATATTATGAAAGTTCTCTGTATTTCGCTATGTTTCATTTCCAATCTGAACATCTACAGCTAATACTCATGAGTCAAATTCAATGAAATATAAATCACAAGGAATTTCCGAACGATCAGAACTATGGTTAAGAAGTCTACGATGGAGCCATAGGCTAAGAACACAGACTGAACTGAAAAACTGACACTTAACCACAAGAAGCATGTCTAATTACATAAGATTATCTGTGTGATTCACTCAGTTTTATGGTGCATTCCTTGATTATGACTTTCTGAAGGCAACAGCATTTTGCTATAATATAATCATAGCAAAAACTGCCCAGCATAACATTAATTAACAAATATATTCTTAAGTATATTTTTAAAAATTCAGTTTACAGTTTAACAGCTTACTGACTTCTCAGTATTATTATGATCATATTTTGAAATGATCTCTTAAATTTCTTTACAGATAGTTCACTGTTACAGTATTTGAAACACAAAGCATTTTTCTTTGTTGATTGCTTTTCCTGAAACTTTACTGAATTCATTTGTTAGTTCTAGCAGTTTGTGTGTGTGTGTGTTTGTGTGTGTGTGTGTGTGTGTGTGTGTGTGTGTGTGTGTGTGTAGTCTTCAGGGTTTTCTATATATAAGATCATGCTATATGCAAACAGACAAAATTCTACTTTTCCTTTCCAATTTGCACGCCTTTTTTTTCTTACTCTACCTAGGACATCCAGTACTATGTTGATTAGAAGCTGTAGAGTGTGCATCCATGAATTGCTCCAGATCTTAGAGGAAAAGATTTCAAATTTTCAAAGATATTTCACGGCTGAATATTCTGTTAGCTGTGGACCTGTTATACATGCCTCAATTATGTTGAGATAAATTCCTTCTACACCTAATTTATTGAGAGTTTTTATCATGAATTGATACTGAATTTTGTCAAATGCTTTTTCTGCATCTATTGAGATGACGTGTAATTTTTATCCTTCAGTCTGTTAATGTGGTTATCATATTGAATCTATAGGTTCAATGCTATAGCCATCAAAATCCCAATGACATTTTTTATAGAAATAGAAAAACAATTCTAAAATTCATACAGAGCCACAAAAGACCTCAAACAGCCAAAGAAATCTTGAGAAAGAAGAACAAAGCTAGAGGCATCACATTTCCTGATTTCAAAATATATTCCAGTGCTACAGTAATTTTAAAAGTATGGTACTGGCATAAAGACAGACATGGAGGCCAACAGAATAGAATACAGACCCCAGAAATAAAACCATATACACAGTCAACTGATCCTCAAAACGGGTGCCAGGAATACACAATGGGAAAAGGGCAGTCTTTCAACAAATAGTGTTGGGAAAACTGGGTATAGACATGCAAAAAAAAAAAAATTGGAACCTTATTTTACACCACACACAAAAATCAGTTCAATTTGCATTACAGACTTGCATGTAAGATCTGAAACTGTAAAACTCCTAGAAGGAAACAGGGGAAAAGCTTTTGGACACTGGTCTTGGCAATAATTTCTTGGATATGACACCAACAGCACAGGCAATAAAAGCAAAAATTAATAAGTGGGACTGCATCAACTAAAAAGCTTCTGCAGCATCAAGGAAACAATCAACAGAATGAAAAAGCAACCTATGGAATGGAAGATAGTATTTGCTAACCATATTATCTCATAAGCGATTTATATCAAAAAAATGTATAAAACTTAGACAACTCAATAGCAAACAAAAAAAAAAACAACAGATAAACTGATTGAAAAATGGGTAAAGGACCTGAACAGATACTTCACCAAAGAAGACACACAAATGGCCAATACACAAATGGTATATGAAAAGGTATTCAACATCAGTAATCATCAGGGAAATGCAAATTAAAACCAAAATGAGCTATCACCTCACACCTATCAGGATGGCTATTATCAAAAAGACAAAAGATAAGAAGTATTGACAAGGATACGGAGAAACTGGAACTCTTGGAGGGAATGTAAATTGGTGCAGTTGCTATGGTGCATAGAGGTCCCTCAAAAAAAAAAAAAAAGAATCACCATTCGATCCACAAATCACATTTCTGACTACATATCCAAAATAATTGAAATTAGGATTTGAAGAGATATCTGCACTCCATGTTCACTGGAGCATTAGTCACAAGAGCCAAATTTAGGAAACAACCTAAATGTCCACTGATGGATGAACGGATAAAGCACACGTGGCATGTATGTATAATGGAGTGTTATTCATCCTTAAAAGAGAAGGAAACCCTGCCATTTGAGACAACATGGATGAACTTGGCATGAAATGCCAAGTGAAATAAGCCAGTAATAGAAGGAAGCACAAATGCTGCATGATTCCATGTATATGAGGAATCTAAAGTAACCAAACTCATAGAAGCATAGAGTAGAATGCTGGTTGCCAGGGGCTGGGGTAGGGAGAACAAGGAGTTGCTGTTAAATGGGTATAAAGTTTCAATTATGTAAATGAATGATTCTGGAGATCTACTGTACAATGTAGTGCCTACAGTTAATGGTAATCTATTGTGGGCCTGAGAAATTTGTCAGTAGGGTAGATCTCACAGTAGGTATTCTTAATACACACACACACACATACACACACAGGGCAAGAGGAAACAGTTGGAGGTGTTGGATATGCTTATTACCTTGATTGTAATGATTGTCACAAGGGTGTATGCATGTGTCCAAACTCATCAAATTGCATGCATTAAATATGTACATTTTTTGGTATATCAATTAGACCTCAATAAAAAAATTCTTTTTACAGTAATGATCCCTTACCAAAATTTTGGTGGTACACAGGAAAATTTATAAACCCAAAATAATACTGTATAATATATTTTCTGTATAATATAGTTCTAAAGATTCCAAATACAAATAATTTAAAGACAATCATCATTAACACTTGGTACCTAAATATAAAGTTTTTGATTATCATCTTAATAAATGTTTTACAAAATCCACTGTATATTAGGTAAAATAATAAACATAAAAATTACTCTATATTTTAGGAGGTGGAGCTTTTTCAAGGCTATGTTCAAATGCATACTTTTCAAATATAAACATACCTTAAAGGGCATAAAACATAAAATGATTAGTTCCATATTGATTGTAGATGAAAAACTAGTTTTTAGGAAATTGCTGTTAAAGATTTGTTCCCATACTTTTCCAATAATTTTTATATTTCCTGTATAAAATGAGGTTGATCAAATAAGATATAACAACATAAACAAAAACCATGTGGCAAGATGCTTTTAGGAAACAAACTAAATGTAATAAATATAATAGAAATTTATGCTAAAAATAGAACCGATAAATCAACACAGCAGCACAAAGCAAATATAAAATATACAGGCACCGTATGAGATCCCTTTTATATAATTAACTGAAAATACACTGTGCACCGCAGCGAAGAGTAGCACCCACTCACCACAACTAGAGAAAGCCCACGCACAGTAATGAAGACCCCATGCAGCCAAAAAAAATTAAATGAAATAAATGAATTAAAGAATTAAACAAATACATTCAATAACTATATTTGTGATTAGTCAAATTCATAGAAGTTTTGAGAAGGGTAGAAAAGTAGGCTAATAGGCACACTCTGAATGAAACAACTATGGAAACAGCAAATTTATTCTAAAGTTTACTTCATTTTAGTAATTCTACAGTAGTCAAAACAATTCAAGTATAAGGGAATTTATATGTTGGTTATTGCTGTAAAATGTGTTTCTTTAGAATAATTAACCTAAGATGTGTAAAATGTGTTTCTTTAGAATAATTAACCTAAGATGTGGTATTATTTCACTAATATTTCAGGCACCTCAAACTCATAATGTCCACTATTCCAATCACTACTTGCAATCCACACCTCTTACCCTGTTTCTTCTCCTCTTTATAGCATCATTTTGCAAACAAGAAATTTAAGTTTTATTCTTGATCTGGCTCTCTTCCTTACCTCCAAATCAAATTAATTTAAAAGTATGTAATTCTATTTCCTGAACATTGTTATATGTGCAATTTCCACCTTACCATACCTCCCTGAGCGTCAACTCCCATCATCTGTCATGCAGATTACTGTCACATCTCAGTCTTTTCCCTTCCAATCCCTTCTGCCCAAATTAATACCGATGATTACTTCAGCCTTGCCTCTTGCCTGTTGCCTCCATCCTTAGCTTTACATTCAGTACTCCAGTTACTCATTATTGTTCAGTTGATTCAAAGTACATTTTCTAGAATGTCTGGCTATGGGCTCAAGTTTTTTGTCTGCCTGAAATTCACTCCACCCTTTTCTCCACCTCAGGTTAATTTATACTCATATTCCAAATTTTAAATTATATATATTGATTCATCTGTTCAACAAACTTGTTTTGAGGGCCAACCATGTATCAAGATTTATCGCAGAAACTAAGAATAAATACATCAACAAATAATACAGATAGAGTTCATGCTCTATTGGGTCTCACACAAAATCATACAAAGGAGTAAGTGACATCATGTGTAATGAAGAAAAATAAATTAGGGTAAGGTGAGTAAAGAATCATGAAGAGATAAGGGTGGCCGGCAAAAGCACTCTGATGAGATGAATATCTCAGCAGAGGCCTGCATGAACTAAAGGAGTGAATTATGCAATTATTGTGGGGAAGCAGTTTTCAAGGTGATAGAACAACCAGAGTAAGGATGCCCTTAGGTAAAAGTAGGTTGTAGGGATCTAGGAAAAGCAGAGATCAATGTGTTATATCCTGACATCTTTGGTCTGTTTTATATATGGCTGTCCACTGAGCTTTCAGAGCATACTATTTCCCCAGCCTACAAACGGATATACTTTATGTAATCACCTGCTTGCTGTTTTTTCAACTCTCACGCAAGCATTCAAAAGACAGAGTCCTTGCCTGATGTTTTCACTTGGTACACGGTGCCCATGACAAAAAGGCTCAATATATATTTTATCAAAAATGAAAGTATAAGGAGACATTCATACATAAACACATACATATGTATATGCATGTATATATATATGTTTTTCTCCCCACCCATTTTTTTTTTTTTTATTCTTGCATTACATTTGTGTTTCCAACTGTGCGGAAAAGAATGCTTAGAGAGTTGTTACAACACAGCGTGAAGTGACACGAGGCGCGCGTGGCCCCCAGGCCCGTCACTTCCCATCGACCCCCTCCCCCAGTTACACCGGCCTGGCGCCGGGTCGGCTCGGCCTACCTGGGCTCGGAGAGCTTTGCACTCTCTGGATCTGGCAGGGCTCGGCTGGGGCCCTCAGCTCCTGACCCGGGAGTGGCCACGGCAGGCAGAGGGCTGGTGCTGGGGCCAGACACGCTATCCCGCCTGCTGCTGAGGCGCGTTCACAGCCGTCTCCTCGCGTGCCCGGAGCCGGGGTCCTGGCCCGTCTGTGTGACGTCACCCGCGTGGCGTAGCGTCTGCGTCTCCGCCGCTCGTGAAGCGTCGGCTGCCGTCGCGCGCGCTTCACGGTCCACCAGCCCGTGCAAGTCGTCTGTAAAGATGCGGCTCTTAACTGTTATATATATGTTTATAATATATTTTTTATATACTTTATAACATTTAATATATGTAACATGTATATACTGCTTGAATATATAAAAGGTAAACATTTAAAGTTGCATAATTGAATATATAAATAGGTATCAAACACGTTCACACACAGAGACATACCCTTCTGTTTCTCGCTCTAGAACCCTGGTGACACATATTTTGATACTGAGAGTGGTTCTGGAGAACAGAATCTTAAGGATGAGTGTTCTAAATTGGTTCTAAGATTTCCGGAATTGGTTCTCTACTCTGATGAGTTTTAAAGGCATTCATGATTCTATTTCCAGTGGTAAAGAAGGCACTGAAGTCCATAATGTGAAGCAGCAAGAGAGGCAGGCAAAATATCATCACTGACTTCTCTCTCTCTTTTTTTTTTTCCAAAAAGACGATTTGAATGAGGTATTCTTCAAAATCTTCCCTTTTTTTCTATTTGTTAAATACATGCAAATGTAATCTTGATTGTTTTCACTGAACTATCTTTTAAAGCGTTAAGGACCTATTTCTTTTCCATCGTTAGCATGATTATTTTCATTTAACTTTTAAAGTTGAAGTACAAGACACATCCAGAAAAAGACAAAAGGCACGTATGTATATAGCTCATTGAATTATCAAAAAGTGAGCACACTTATGTAAATATTACCTAGGCCAAGCATGTTAGAGTATGTCAGACACCTCCTACTGTGCCCGTCCTGATAACTACTACCTCCCCTATCCCCCAAAGTAATCATTGTCATCACTATGACTAAAACTAATGCATGTTTTGAATTATATACAAAAGGAATCATGCAGGATGTACTTTTTACACCTGGCTTCTTGGGTTAACATTATGCTTGTGAAAGGTATTCACGTTGTTATGTATAGGTATAATTGATTTCTTTTCATTGCTTTACAACATTTCTTTATATAAATATATCCCAATTTGTTTATCCATTCTACAAATGGACATGAGAGATGTCTTTTGGGACTATTCTGAATAATATTTCAAAAACATTCACGTGCATGTCTTTTGTAGACAGTGACAGCTTTTCTGATGGACACATTCTCAGGGTGAATATGCTGGCTCATAAAATAAATGCATGTTTACCTTTAGCAGATTATGTAAAAGACTTTTTATGGAGATTGTACTAATTTACACTCTCAAGAGCAGTGTATGAAAATTCCATCCTTTACAATATTTCGTATTGTCAGTTTTCTTTCTTTTAAGCTTTTTACTGCTTCTCTCCATTTTAGGCATTCTGGCTGTGCAGAACTCTCTCACTGTGGTTTTAATTTGCAATACCCCTATGACTATTTAGGTTGAGCACCACTTCAAAGATTTGTTAGTCATTTAGATATTTCTTATTGTCCCTATTTTTCTTACTGCTTTGTAGTTCTCTATATATTTTGAATCCTAATGTACTGAAAAATAGATTCTTCCTATTTCTGTGGTTTCTGTTCCCAGCATTTTAGCAGTGTCTATAAATGAACAGTTCTTAAAATTAATGTAGTCCGGTTTATCAGTCTTTCCTCTTATGGGTAGTTCCTTTGTGTCATTGGGAGACTGCACCACAGTCCTGAAGCTATTTAGCTATGCTGTCTTCTAATAGCTTTATTGTTTTGCCTTTCACATCTAGGTCTACAGTCTTACTGGAATTCGTTTATACATATGATTTAAGGCAGTGATCAAACACTCATCTCAGATTTTTTCTCTTATCTTTTTTGTCCAGTGTGGATATTCAATTGACCCAGCATTATGTATTTAAAAGAGAGTTTTTGTGGTGTGTGTGTGTGTGTGTGTGTGTGTGTGTGTGTGTATGTGTGTGTGTTTTCTGTTTTGTGTTGTATCATCATTGAATACTCTTAATTAAATATCAATACTTATGAAAGTGAGGTTCTGGTTGACCATATATCTGATATCTTAGAACAATTTTGTCAAACTAACTAGTATAATGAGATTGGCTGGTTGCTCATAATTGTACGGGGATAAGTTGGGAAAGAAAAGAATGAACTCAAGGTTTAAAATTCCCAGTTCAAGCTCAACATATATGACCTGAAAGGTTTTATATCTGTCCCGAAAGAAACCTTTATCTCCCGTAGCCACAGAGCTGAAGTTTCTCAAAACCAAATCTAGAGTCTCATCATACAAATGACTGAATTACAATCTAATTTGAATCTCCCAACCATACAGGGTATCTTCTGTTAAGTTGAGGGCATTGATTGGGAAGAAATGGGATTCTGAATGTCAGAATAGAGACATGGGCAGATTCTGATGAAGCTGGGGCCATCGGACCCCTAAATTCTGCTGCGTCTCCTTTGCCAGGAGAAACAGCTCTTTCAACCCTGTTTGTTAACTCATTTTTGCCTGAATAATCTGTAATGACCTTCCCTGAGGTAGCTGCCTAACAAGACACTGCAGATTTTCTTCAGGACCAACTCTCACCACCCTTCTGTGCTTCTACCTGTAAGGAGACTCAAGCCCAAGCAGGCCTCGAAAAGTGAACTACAAACATTGACTCATGAAGAGGTGCCCATAATCCAAAACAACTGCATGATTTTTCTAATTTATGCAGACATTTAGCTGTGGAATATGTGTGAGAATGGATATTAAGAGAGAGATAATGGCAGAAGGACATAAAGGTTTATCAGGCTGAGTTTATTCATATGGCCCAGTAAGTTGTCTTTCTATAATACAAATTGAGTAATATCACCCACTTCCTTAAGCCCTCAGAAAGGTTCCTGTTGCAGTTAGAAGAAAATTTGACCATTTTTTCATTGCTTAGATGACTTTGTTCAGCCTTGTTTCTTACTGCCACCTGGTCTCTGTGTTCCTTACTCATATGGTCCATGTTCAGTTTCTTGTACATATCAAGCTTTCCCCTGACCCAAGGCTTTAAATTTGCATAATATCAAAGTTTCTGTATAACTACTTTCTGTTGTCCTTGTCTCAGCATCACATTTAGAATAAATACACATTCCCTCCACTCTTTATTACTTCTTACTGATTTATTTGCTTTTAAATAGTTATGATGATCGTAAATGGAAATGCATTCATAAATTCATTATCTGTATTTCTCCCACAAAACCCCAATATCCAAATCTAATGTCCACAATACAAATAAAATAGTGCTTCACACAAGTACCTGCTCAATAAATATATGTTTAAAGAAAGAATATAAATTACACATGTAAGAATAACACTAATATACTCTACAAATATTTTATAATAGTTTCTAAAAATTCTGTACATTTAAATGTTTTAAAACTCTAGATATTTACAACAGTCTAAACAAAATACTATGAAAATGTTCACATTCACAAATGGCATATCTATGTTATGTAATCAATACATACAAATTCCTTGTGATGTAGAGGGTAATATATATTTGAATGGGATTAAAATTATGTCTTCAAGTCACAACATTGGTAACTGTTTCACAAACCCAACATTGGCAACTATAACACATAAACACAAACTTGCAAAGCTCAGCTGTTTAAAAATACTTTCCTTAGAAGAAAATATTGATTTTTCTATGTCAATAAGTGGATTTAATAGTCCCTTTTTTGATCTTCCATATAATTTTAACCACCTCGTAGCACAGAATCAGGTGTCTGTCTTCCCCAAGACCCTGACAGCTCCTTAAAGCCTTGATAATTATATATTTGACAGAATAAAGTATAATATAAAAATTGGACTAAGGGAGTTTTAGAAATAATTGTATTTATTTTTAAAAGGGTGCCTGTTAAAAACAAACAACAACAAAAAATAGAAACAACAGAACCAACCAAGGGTTCATGGATAGTAAAGCCAGAAACTAATGCCAGACAGCAACTTTCTTCACTAAGCTATAATAAAAAAGCCCATGCAGTTCACCACATTTGAATGGTCTGATGATGGCGAGAGCCAAAGCACAGGGCTTGAGGGGTCACTGGGTACTAAGCTGGGTTGGGCCAAGGATGTGAACAAAGGAAAGAAGTTTTATATCTGTATGAGTTCATTTATTTGGTAACCACATTATGTGAAGCCTACAAGTTTGAGAGCTGTTGCTTCTCTTACTTCGATCAAGTCAGTGTAGGTAGGAAACCAGGTAACTGGCTATAATTATCGCTGTGTATGTTCTAAACACATGCTAGAAAATATGAACTGGGGACATGCGAAAAGCTCACTCACCTTGTTTCGTGCTTCATTGTTGAAGAGGTAGCTTGAGACAGACAGAAGCTTAAAAAGTACTTTTTTAAAAATTAAAATTTCCAGGTTTTTTCTGAAACATTGACGCTCCTGTGTTTAACATTACACTGATTGATGAAGAGAAAAACTTCCAAAATAAGATACATATTTATTAAAGTATAAGACGTGTTTAAGGTTTTATTGAAGATTAGAAACTAAGCCTAACTTATCTATTGTCATCACATTTTCAATTCTGAATCAGTTGCCTTAGGAATTGAAAATATATTCACTTTTATTACTTTGTTTCTGTTCATTAGGACCTCCAAGACAAGGTGTAAATACTTGAGGTCTAGGACAACAAATAATGCTTCCCTAGTGCCATCTAGAGCACCCATAAGAGGTAGTTATGGAGCAGTACTTTAAAAATAAAATAATCAAATGACCAAACGTTTTTGATTGATTTGCAAACTACTGAATGATTGACTTGTGAACTTATTGTTGAAATACTGCCTATCATGTTTGGTGGGTACTGGTTACAAAGAAACTTATTTCAGATTTATTTAACCAGTGGCTTATTAACATTAGGATTAAGTTAAAGAGTGTATCAACAAATATATATATATATGTGTGTGTGTGTATATATATAATATTTTTATATACATGTAAAACGTAGGTAATGTGAAACTTTAAAAAAATTAGTCCATCACAGTAATCCAGTAGTTCTAATAGATCATAAGTACTCTAATTGCAACAGTGCCAAATGCAGTGCAAACAAATGCTTTGTTGATATATTGATTTGGATCAGTATTTTTTGTTACAGAACATATTGATTTCATTATCAGTTATCTTGTTTGTAGCAGTATTATCTACTTAGGTATTAACTCAGTAAGTCGGGTCATCTTATAGCCTTGTGCTTCTGATGCATACCGAATTTTAGTGCCAATTATGGCATCATTAACCATGGTGGGTTTACTTCAACCTTTAGTGAGATGCCAAATTTAGTCTCAATTTTTTTCTTCTTGGCCAGAATAAGAACTTGAATAAAATGAACCACTTACGTAGATTTTTTTAATGATAAAAAAAAATTCCTCAGAAGTAAATGAGATTCATCACAGCAGTGCATAGACGCAGTCTGTTACTAAACATTTTTTCTAATTTTCACTTTAAAAAATTAGCCTCATCTGGAAGAATCCACTGAAAGAGTCAACAAATTTACATTATATGAGTTTGTGTGCAGAAATACTTAAATCTAATAGGAACAATATGCTTACTAACATAGTGCTATAACATCTGAACTAAAATGGGGTGTGATGAGAAAAAAATTAAATTCACTTAAAATGTGTTTTGATTACTGCTCGTCTACAGCATGTACATAAAAAATAGAAGACCTTCTTGTTATTTTGAGTGTGACATTTTCCTGTGATGGGAGATGTCGGTAGAATCATAACTGTAATAATTCAGAACTCTGGCAAGATCACGCACCTTTAAAAGTGGTCTTCAAATAGTAATGGGAAAGAAGGAGGTTTCTTTTTTATTGAAGTATCATTGATTTACAATGTTGTGTTAATTTCTGCTGTATGGCAAAGTGACTCAGTCATACATATATATACATTCTTTTTCATATTCTTTTCCACTATGGTTTATCACAGGATATTAAATATAGTTCCCTGTGCTATACAGTAGGACCTTGTTGTTTATTCATCCTATATATAATAGTTTGCATCTGCTAACGCCAGACTCCCAATCCATCCCTCCCCCATACTTCCCCTTTTGGCAACCATAAGTCTGTTCTCTATGTCTGTGAGTCTGTTTCTGTTTCATAGATAGGTTCATTTGTGTCATATTTTAGATTCCACCTGTAAGTGATACCATGTGGTATTTGTCTTTCTCTGTCTGATGTACTTCACTTAGTATGATAATCTCTAAGTCCATCCATATTGCTGCAAATGGCATTATTTCATTCTTTTTTATGGCTAAGAGAATTGTTAAAGAGTATACACTTGAGCTTTCAGTGGGGTCAGGGTATACCAATTAGTCCTCCTATGTAAATAATCAGATAAATTGCATTCCTTCTGAAAACCAACCAGCTAATCAACAACAATGAAGAGGATGAATATAATAACACCACAACCCTGATTAACTAAAAGAATTATTCCAAGGAGGGGACAGCAATTGCCTTCAAAAGAAAAGGACATAAAATTGCTTTTTAGAAAGTAAAATTCTTTTTCTTTTTTAATATGTACTGTCTCTGAATATAGATACCTCCCCTTCCGAAAGAGTCAGACTTAGTAAAGATAAAAAAGAGAGGAAATTTCCCATTTTAAAATGTCTCAGTTAAATATCAAAAGTAAACATATGTCTTTTGATATTCCTGATTGCATTTATTTTGAGGGACTAACTAAGAATAAAGTTGAAGCAAGGGACATCGATTTTAAAACAAACTTCATTTATTCAGTACTCGATAAAGAGAAAAAAAATAATTTGTTTCACCTTTCAGTATGATTTAATTCAGCAAGCAATCATTGATTTTCTATGCTGTACAAAGCTTCGTCCTTGGTGTTATGAGAGGTACAAAAATGCATAACTGTAGTCCCTACTTTTAATAAGCTCATTGTCTATTGAATAAAACAGATTCATAAACTGCCATACAAAATATCAGGTAGTAATTTTATAAAAAAAGGAAAAAGGCTGTCAAACTTTATCAAGCATTGGAATTATCTGGAGGAACTGTTTAAATTAGATTGATTGGCCCCACCCTCAGAGTTCTCAATTTGAATTTCTAACATGGTCTCAAGTTATGCTTATGCTGTGGATCTTGGTACGATACTTAAAAAAAAAATTACTGCTTTAAGGATTTGATGGAGTTATTTATTTTTATTTGCTCAACAAAGGAAGAATTCCCAAGAGACATGGACTTGCTATTTGATCATTCATTTGCATTTGACAGGAAGATGAGGAATTAGGCAATTATATGGAAAGAAAATAAATCAATCAATCAAAGACATAATAAAACCAAATATTGAAATCATGTATAGAATGTGTGGTCAGACCATGAATGAATGTATTTGGCTAGTATACCACAGGGAACTATATTTAATATCCTGTGATAAACCAGGATATAGCTATAAGAACTATATTTAATATCCTGTGATAAACCAGGATATAGCTATAAGAACTATATTTAATATCCTGTGATAAACCAGGATATAGCTATAAGACACGTGGCAGCTTCCTAGTTCAAAACCAGTAAGAGAAAGAAAGAGAAAGAGGGAGATAGGAAGCAAGTGAAAGAGCGAAAGGGAGAGAGAGAAAGAGAGAGAGAGATGCTAACCAGATGGGTACCACAATCCTAGCAATCATCTGTAATCGTGTAAATGTAATCATATGCATCTTATCACCTTTGCCATTGGTTAAAGCAAGTCATATGTCTTCCCACACTCAAGGGGAAGATTTATACAGTAGTGTGAAGACCAGGAGACAGGGACCATGTGGATCACCTTGAAGTTTGTCCTCTATAGTAGAGAAAGCAAAAGTTGTTCGGGATTTGTGAATCTTTAGCATGTCTCTGTCAAGAATGCAGTGGAAAAAAAAAAAAAAAAACAAAGAATGCAGTAGAAAATGCAGCATGATTTATGATTATTTAAGGCTACCAATATAAAATATATAAATGGCATTTTAATACCTGTTTACACTTTCTATTAAATTTCTGGAATATAAAAGAAAACAGAACTTGATGTCAATCTCTCTATTTTGGAAAAATATAAGTTGATTTTCCAGTATGATGCAAGTAATGAGAGAAATTTTCCCATTTAGATCAGTTGGGACTGTGGAGTTTTAAAAATACTTTTCAGGAGACATGACTAGAGACATTTTTAACTTGCAAAGATACATAGTAACATAAAACAAGAGCAAGGAAGCAAAGATAGATGTCAGTTCTGAACCAATGGATTCACTGAACATATTTTCTCTTCCTGAGTCCAGGGATAAGATGACCATTATCACAATGCTCGTAATCAGTTTCGTCAGTCATTTCTCTAGCACTCTGTCTTAAATCCCTAGAATGAATCTGTGGATAAAAGGTGACCACTTGGCTGAAGATTAACGAGGTTGAAATATAATACTTAGGCAGGAACTTAGCAAACTCTCTGACAGGTTTCATGATAAGAGGAAAGAAACTGTCGGGCCACACAATTTGTGGGAATTTGGTGAGGATCTTTTGGTAATGTTGATAGTGATTTACTAAATGCAGAAGGTAAAGACAAAATAGCAGGTTTTTTTATGGAATTATAGTATTCTAGCTATGTGAATAAAGCAACTCTTGGCAGATTCTTTAAGAGGTAGTGAATATGAGGAAAAACGGTGCAATAGAGAAGATAATCATAGAAGAGATATTAGAAAATACTTAATGACCATTTAAGAATGAACTCAGTTAAAGTAGAGATAAAAACCTGGTGAAGATTTTTTAAAGCAACAGTTCTAGTAATTGCAAATATAATTTAACTCACTTTGGGTTGAAACTGTCATTGACTTGGGAATATAAGATTACAGACAAACTATCTCTGAATTTATAGGAGAGGTTTTAAGCAGATTAGTATAGAAGTAACATCTTTGGTTACATAAGAAGTTGAGGAATATGAAGCAGTAACAGTAGAGAGAACAGGAGCCAGTGTTGGGGCAGAGAGCAGCTACACTATTCCATCAATTCAGGATGGAGAGGAATTGCTATTGGAAGTGGAATTGTGTTAGCTAACATGTATTTCCCAGCCCAGGGGCTCCCTGAAATTTAAACAGAATTTCAGTTGTCTATGTATAGGTTCATTTTTCAGAGAATAATCTTTAGAGCTTACATAAAATTCTCATCAACATATATGACCCCAAATAAGTATAAGATCTAAAACCTGTTGAAACTAAATTACGCTTTTTTAGAGACTCTCTCTCCCTTCAAGAGCAAAGAGGACCAAGGACATCTGAATGGGGCTTTTGTGCTGAGAACTGACAGAAGTCTAGCCCTTGTCATAAATTTGCCAAGGAGGGAGTCCAAGACAGTTGTTACATGTGGAACGATATTTCAGAATACAAGTGCTGACTATACTGTAGATGTCTTTTGTTGTTCTGGTCAGAGAATAAAACCAAGGAATGACTGGCAAGGGCTAATGAAAATAAAATATTTAAATGAAAAAAATGTTCCTAATCATTACTAGTTGCCTAGGCAATTAGGAAAGCCCCAAATTATCACACTCAAATATAGTCTAACTAGACCATTCCTGAAGTTAAGGTTTTATAGAAATAGACTCCTCACAGATTATTATACAAGGAGATTTTAGACAAAGACTTGTTAAAGAAAAATTTCACTGGATGGAGTTAAACAGGCAGTGAAGAATTTATTTGATACTGTGGCAGTAGGGCAGAGGGATTGAACTCAACTCTACTAACACAAAAGGCAGGAGGATTTTTACACTGGGATGAGCTCATGGAAAAGTACAGGAGGATGTTAGGGGAGAGGGAGGTTGGTCACTGTGCTTATGCCATCTGTGTTCGCTAACTGGTACTTATCTAAATTTGACTCCTACCCTCCCTTAGAAACTGGGTGATGGATGGGCTTTCTTGATGATTAGATTTCAAAGAGATGGTTCCCAAATCCTTGAGAAAGATATGCCTGGGTTTATAAATCTGGCAAGAGGATGTAAGAAGATTTACACCTATAAAGAGTGGACAAATAATTTACAATTGCAAGTTTTCTAAAATGTATGCTCTAAGAAAGGAAGGTCGGGGGACTATAGTCAGGAAGAAACCTATCTAAAGTTTAGGCAAGCTGAGGGACACATAAGGCTTTCTTAGACTCGTCTGTGGTTCAGTAATTTCCTTATATGACAACTATACACTCAACTGAAATAGCTCCAGTCCTTATATGGAACCATGAAATTAGTAGTGCTTTCCTTTAGCAAATGCTGTGGAAGCTTAGACTTGGAGCTGCCATACCACATACCATTACTGCAAAACAGAAGCACTGTGTTTCTACTTGCCACTTTCAATTTATTAAACCATTCAATTTTCTCTGAAGGAAAAAAAATGTATATGAACATATATTTGAAGATCTTATTTTAACACATATGCAGCCTGTAAAAATGTTTCCACTAGAGTTTCAAGGCTTTTGCTGAATTGGCTGAATTTTGTATATTGTAGTAAAGCTAACTATTCTTTTGCTTACACTGCTGTAAATTTTGCTTATTGTTATGTATAATGTATGAAGAAGTACAAATGTACAATGTATCTTTTGCAGGAAGATTATGAACTAAATCAAAAATATTTCCAATATAAATAATAAAATAGAAAATACAATTTAAAATAGAGCCAGAAAAGCTTAGACTCAGAAATAAAATTTTCACAGCTACTTTGGAAAACAAATCATTCAAGGCACATTGTGGGCACAAGGCTTAGTTATTTGTTAGAACTCACTGGAGATATTTTTCAGTTCACATGTGGAACTTAATGTTGAAGGCTACTTTAATTTCTGATGAAAGTTAATCACTCAATGTTTTAGGCTTCACACTAATACTTAATATCAGATAGAGGAGAATAAAAAGAAGTTAAAGTATTATCCACAAAAGAAAGGAAAGGATATTTGCAAACAAGAAGAGTTTTCTAAAACCTAATATGTAACACTAAATACTCAAAAAAAGAGAGAAAGCTATTCAAAGATGACTCTTGGAGAGTTCCTTCTTAGACACTGAATAAGGTCAATATGACTTCAAGATTTATGGAAAATAACAATGGAACAAATGCCCCAAATAGGACAGACTTTTAACATAACTTCCCTCAATTTAATATTGAAGTAAACTTGAAATATAACCAATTCTGAACTGAAAGAAGCATTATTTCTCATTTTGGTAACATTGTTGGCCGTGTAACCTGGACAACAGATATTTAAGGGTCAATCCAAACTGTTCGTTTGCATTTACTAAATGGTGGATGGTGTCCAGATCTCTCTTGGCTAGTATGGATTAGAAGTATTAAAAATATACTTAATGGTCTCTCAGAAAGAGATGTTTTGGTTATGAATCTAAATGGTACTCTTTCAAATTTAGTATACATAGACCAGTTGTCCTTGAGAAGAGCAATCTGGGTAACAGCCAAATTAAAATTTTATGGAAGAAATAGACCGTTATCAAGCTACTGTTTTTGGCATACTGTACTGTACTAAGAAAGTGAAAGAGGTGTGTGTGTGTCTGTGTCTGTGTATATGTATATATACATAGGATGCTTTTAATTTTCCTTTTCACATGTACTGGAATTGTTCACTCTGAAAGTATGCATTTAAATTCTAGTTTCATTATTATCATTTCATTGTATTGCCTCTATTCTTTGTTACTTATTTTATGGTCACTGAATGTTTGAGCCTGCAACACAGATAACCTCAGTGTTTCTTGAATATCTTGACTTCAGCCTAAATTCCACTCTTGTTAGAAAATATTTATCTCCTGCATATCAAAATCTCTGAGAATGTTTACATTTAATCTGTCACATCTAGCTCTAATTTGCTCTTTTCATTAAATTAAGTCTCTAGTTGAAGCCTTTTACAGCTGCTTTCATCTTCCAGAGCCATGAAGATACTCAGTTTCTCCATTTCCCTAAACAAACCACATCAGCAAAAATCTTCTCAAATCACATCAGCAAAAATCTTCTATGTCATATTTGTCTCAAGATGTTGAGTATGGAGGAGAAATACATGGTATGATAAGACTTTCAGCAAAATAAATTTAAGACTTTGTTGATGGTCATACCTCTTTGGTCTCAGATTACCACTAAATATTGCTTTTTTTTTCACCATATATTTGTAGGTACTTCATTTTCTTTCTGAATTCATAAGTGCCTCAGTAAGTCAAACTTCATTATAATTATGGGGAAAAATTCACCTCCATTTAGTTACTCATGGCAGTGAGACTTATCAACCATCTTGGCTTTATCAGAAAGGGGCATCAAAATACATTTTCCTCAATAATTAGATTATATACTTGGATACAATTACACTACTTTGGAAAAAGGAAAAAAATCAATGGCATTTAGATTTTTGTATAGAAGAGCATCTTGACACTATGTTTATATTTTACATTATTATTTTCCTTAAAATATTCTTATGAATTAATACCCATATATTTTATTATTTATTAACATGTATTGTTAATTTTCTTTTGGATTTATTTAGACATTGTTTTGTCCAATAGGAAACATAATCACAATTATAAATTAATAGAAACTTTATAATATACCTCTAAAGGAGTTACCATTTTATTTAAAGCATTTATTGATATTGATGTTACCAGTAGAATAAAGTTGAAATTATTTTCATGAAGTCAACAATATATATGCTTGGCATAAAGCCTGTACCGTTAAGGAAAAACAAAGGAAAACCAAAGACCATTAAACTAAACAGGATATATGCTACCAGATTTTTGGATTTTTGTCCATCTTTTCAATGTTCCTGAGCATTCAATTCCTTTTATTGCCTGGATTATGCTTGTTGTTAATTTTAATTGTACATGACATTTTGAAAACAATGGGTTGTACTAGGTTAAAGGGAGGAAAAACTTATTCAGCTGAGAGAAATGCAGCAGAAGAAATTTACAGGAAGAAAAATCCTTGAAAAAAATGCATAAAAAAAGAATAATAACAAAAGATCAAAGTTAATGTGTTACAAAAGCAGTCTGAATAATCTGTCCTGGGAACTGTCAGATCTTAATGGTTGAATTCTGTATTCATCAATGCCGCAAATTTTATTATGAGTAAGGAAATGAGTAGAGTTATATATAATTTTGCCATGTGATCGGAAATTAGACAAAGAGAATATTATTTTATTGTGCCACCAAAACTAAGTTTGCCATCATTTTCTTGATGTTCTTTCATTTGAATTCAAATTGATTGTAAATTTTCGGGAATACTTTGAACTACTGAACAATTAGCATTACTCGTTATTACTATGTTTATTAACAAAACACTTTAACTTTTTTAGTCATGGAATAGAAATTAGTTTAATATGATGTGTATACAAGACATTTTGCTAAGTGTTAATCTGTGATTAAATTGTGAAATGTATTTTTTTTAAAGTAAAAATTTCATCTGTAAATTACTCTAAAAGCCACTTAGACTGTGAAAGTCTTTCTGATAAAACTGGTGGACATATTCTTCCTAATTATATGATTTAAGACCACCATATATTATTTGTATCCATTTGGAGAGTAAAAAGTAAATATGATATTGTTATAATTAAGTATATAAAATTATAATATAAATTTAATTATATAATCCAATATATCTTAAAATCATAATTGGGAGGCAATATGCTAAATAATTTGTTTAACAATGAGCAAATAAATTGTGCTTGCATTTTATTTACTATTTTTCTGATTCTAAACTATTATGTGATAATTGTAGAGAATTTGTAAAATTCTGAAAATGAAAAGAAAATATGAAAAAATACAAAACAAAAACATTATAATGCACTACTCATGCATTTAAACATTTAAGACTCTGCAACTTGATGCATATTTTGTGTTGTTTACTATAATCAGATGAAGATGCACAACTATGTCTATATATGTATAAATTGGAGAATAATATTGAATTGGTACAAGAGCATGAATTATTACCCCTTAAGCTTATTCTCCGCCCAGGAAGCGAGACACAGAAGCATTAGAGTTTTCTACCTGGCGGAAGTTTAGTAGCCATGGTATGAAGTCATTTCTTCCCATGCCATAGGCAAAGGAATGGTATATCCAGCATGCTACGCCCAAACCCTGTTCCTTGCCTAAGTTAAATGAAATGGTCTCCAGAGATCTGAGTGAGGTCGAAGATGCCTGCAAGATGGGAAAAGACCATTCAGACCCTGATAGGATGATGGCTGAAATAGTGAATGACTAGGCTGTTCCTCCTGCTACCCCAGCAGTAGACAGATAAGAGAGATGGATAGGCAGATAGATGGATAGATTTAGAGAGAGGTACAAATGTGGCAGCCTGAATTTCTGTTTTCAAGTCCGGTGCATATTTTCTGTGAGTTTATTTTGGGTCAAGGAGAAAATGCTAGCAAGACCTGAACTGTTTTGTAGTTACCCTACCAAAAAGGGCTTCTAATTTGGAGGAAACCTTAGCAGCTATGGAAGAATTTGAGCCAGAAAGGAAATCTCACTTCCTGGAGCCTTGCAGCAAAAGAGCCACAGAAGAGACCGTGAAGGACTCACACCTAGAACCACATAAGTCAGCAGTGCCTGGACGGAGTTTAATTTTAACAGGAAGGAGCTACAGGGATAAAAAGGAATCGATTATTTTGCTCTCCACACTCCAAGTCCCTGAAGCCACAAGTTTAGACAATCATGATGGAAATGGTAAGTATCTTAGTCAGTTCAGGCAGCTGTAACAAATTACTACAGACTGGGTAGCTTAAACAAGAAATATTTATTTCTCACAGTCTTAAGAGGCTAGAAATCCAAGATCTGGCCACTGTGGTCAGGTTCTTGGTGAGGGCCCTCTTCCTGGTTTATAGATGGCAGCCTTCTCTCTGTGTCCTCATATGGCAGAGAGTTAGCACGCTATCTGGCCTCTTCTTATAAGAGTATCTATATTTTATTTTGTCACTTTCAGTAATATGCAACTTCCAAGTAACTTTTTCATTTCATGTAATTGGTGTTATTTATAATGACCCCTTTTTATTATCTTAATATCTGAAAGATCTTGAGTAGTATACCCTCTATAATTGCTAGTAATGGCAATTTGTCACCTGTCTCCTTTTTCTTTCTTTCTTTCTTTTTTTTTTTTTGCGGTATGCGGGCCTGTCACTGCCGCGGCCTCTCGCGTGACGGAGCACCGGCTCCAGACGCACAGGCTCAGTGGCCATGGCTCACGGGCCCAGCCGCTCAGCGGCATGTGGGATCCTCCCGGACCGGGGCACAAACCCGTGTCCCCTGCATCAGCAGGCAAACTCTCAACCACTGCGCCACCAGGGAAGCCCCTGTCTCCTTTTTTCTTGATCAATAGATTACGAGGTTTATCAATTTTATTAATTTTTTTTCAAAAAACACTTTTAGTGTTATTGATTTTTATGTTAAGGTTATCAGATTTAACAAATAAAAATACAAGAACCCAATTAAATTTGAAATCAGATAATGAATATTTTGCATGCATAATTATGTTCCATATAATATTTGTGACATACTTAAAAATGTACTTTATCTGAAATCCAAATTTAACTGAGTGTTCTGAATTATATGAGGCAGCTCTATATTCTGTATTTTTGCCTGTTTTCTATTTTGTTGGTTTCTGCTCTTTATCTTTATAATACTCTTTCTTTTACTTAGGATATTTTTTGTTTGCTGTTCTTTTACTACTCTCCTATGGTTATAGGTTTACAGCATTGATTTCAGACATTTCTTCTTTTCTGATATTTACATTTAACATAAAAATTTCCCTTGAAACATTTCTTTAGCAGTTTCACATATAGTTTGATATGCTAGCCTTATAATATCATTTGACTCAAAATACTGTGTAAATTCCATTTTGTGTTATATGTTGATATATGTGCTGTTTAGAAATGAGCTATTTAATATGTATATATTTGGGGCTCTTCTATGTGTATTTTTTTATTTCTAGTTTGTGTTCTGATCAGGGAACATAGTTTGAAAGAAACCCTTTTTTAATATCTATTGAGATTTGTTTTATGAATCTGTGGTCTGTTTTTGGGAACACTCCATATGTGCTGGAAATAATGTTTAACCTGTAGTTGTTAAGTATAATGTCTCACATATATCAATTAGGTTATGATGCTGACATTGTCATTCATATCTTGCATATCATTTTTTTTGATCTAGTCACCCTATAAATTAATATGAGGTATAAATTAATATGAGGTATAAGAGAACCTGGAAAAGAATAGATACATGTATATGTATAACTGAATCACTTTGCTGTACACCTGAAACTAACACAACATTGTAAATCAACTATACTCCAATATAAAATAATTTTTTTAAATATGAGGTATATATTAAATATTGAATTCTATGTAGATTTGGCAATTTTGTTAGAAGCTCCAATTTCTGTCTTATTTAGATATTGTATGGTGTATTTAATTATTTTTCATATTGTATTCAGTTTTTATAATTGCTGTCTGTAGGCAGGGAAGGTTCATACAACTTCATTGCTTTCTTGCTATTATGGGTATGATGTTAAATTAAATTGGTTTAATAAGTGTTAAGGTTTGGATCAAAGGCAGTTGTTATAGTTAGTGCTTGATAAATGTTTCCTCAATTCAATACGTTTTAAAATGGGATTCTCATTATATATGTATACATAAAGTCATATATTTTAATATAGATTAGATCTTGAAATGAGCACTCTGGGTAAAAAATGTGTTAATTTATTATAATGTTATGTTTAAGGCACTAGAACTATCAATTTGACTTGTTCATTTATGACTTATAGAACATATTCATGACATCATTGTTCTATTTAATGCTTCCCAATTGAATCCTAGCCTCCCAGCACATATTACTGTGATTTTTTACTAGTGTTCACTTCTGGGGCTTTAGTAATGTAGAGGAAATTGAGGTGGTATTCTGATGAGAATTTTCTGCTTACTGACTGACATGAGCTACTACAGCCACTATATTAATCTTCTTCCAATCCCTTCACCAGTATAGAAGAGAACCATATAATTTATTTATTTAAATGATTTCTCTGATCTTCTTAGGTTATATAAATTATTCAAGGCACACTGTTGAGAAGATACAGGTTCTGTTGATAGTCAAGACCATACAATTCAATGCCTGTATGTGTATATGCTTTATATACTCAGCAGCAAAGACAGAATTTTTTATTGGATTCAAAAAATAAATATATTTTGAATGTTTAATGGATAACTTAACATGTATCCTAGATAGCATTTGAGCTTTCCAATTTTTTGGAGATGAATATAACTTTGTATTACACCCAAAATTCTGAGGATTATGAAAGTCAAGACTGTCTTCAATGATTTTTTTCTTAAATATTCACAGGAACTTAATTTCTCATGTTCCCCAATAGTACTGTCATTGGTGAGTTATGTGACTGTTTCTTCTTGACCTACTATCATAATCCTCACTTTCTTTAAAATCAAACAAGAAGCTTAGCTAATTCCTTGACCACTATACAGAGAACACATATCTGCCATTTATCTTGCCAGTACCTTGGTCTCTTTTGGCTTCTCAGGTTAGTTCCATTGTGAATCCTTGTTTAATTTCCTTCCTGGGGTTTCAGATTTTATTCTTTCATTCTGTAGAGAAATTCAACTTCCTTTATTCCTTCCCCATATTTCATGACAAATCATTGATATTGCATTAGCAACTTTTTCTTGATACCTATAGATAAATAACAATGTTTATATATGTTTCAGAAAAGCCATCATTTAAATAAAACTTTGAAGATAATATGCAGGAATTATTTTTAAAAGTGATATTTCTTTTCTTTTTCACATGACATGGTATATTAAAAATATCAATCTGAATATGGTAATATTTATTTTATACAAGATTTTAATAACTATGTACTGTACTTAATGAGTATTTAAATAATTTATTTGTCATTATGTTAGTCAGCTCTGATTGCCATAAAAAATACCATAGATTAGATGGCTTAATCAATAGAAATTTATTTTTTCTCTGTTACAGAGGCTGTTAAGTCTGAGATCTAGGGTCAGCAATGGTTGGGTTCTGGTTCGGGCTCTTCCTGGTTTGCAGAAGGCTAACTTTTCACTGTGGCCTCCCATGGCACAGGGAGGGAGAGATGGCTCTTGTTCTCTTCTTATAAGAGGACACACTCCTATCAGATTAGGGTTCCCTCTTATTACCTCATTTTACCTTATGTAATTACCTCCTAAAAGTCATACCTCTAGATACAGTCACATGGGTGGAGAGGTAGGACTTCAACATATGAATATGAGGAGATACAATTCAGTTCATAGTAGTTATTATTGAGTAGTTACTACCTAAATAATAATATATTGGCCCTTACTGTGTGTTTACTCTATATGGAGTTTACATTTATTGTTATTTCATTCTTTGTTTTGAATATTTGAAATTTTTATAACTGTGTCATTTGGAAGTGACTTAATACCTTCTTATCAATTTGTGTCAAAAAATTATATAACTAAAGTCTCATATCTAAATAACAAAAAATGATTTGAATTAATTGTTTTTAAATCTTTAATCTTAAACTGTTTGGATTTATACTTTATTTTAAGTACATTTGCTAATATTTTTAGTTTGTACATAAAATTATGAGGCCCCAAGCAGTCTTATTTTTCAATATTAATCAGTTTCTTTCCATCTATTTACTTCTTCTGAAGCATCTATTAGTATTAACCCAGGCTGTGAAAAGAGTGACTGAAAGAAAGAAGAATGTTAGGCAGTGCTAGGATTTAAGTCATTTGTGACTCAACAAAGAACATCTGCTAAACCAAATGTGCACATCAACTGCAAAGGGAGCTTTTTTCAGACATTCCCTAGATAAGGCCCATTCTCTCCAGAGTTCAAAACAGCCAATGCCTACAAAGTCTGATTAATAAAGAAAGGATTTGATATTTATATTTGGGACCGAATTACAATCATGAAGAGAAATTCAGTGCTTCTGGATTTTTACAAGCTTCAAACTATTTGATTTTACTAAGGCAAGTACATATACCTTTTTGAAGAAAATATGGAAACATTCAAATTAAGAAAAAAAAATTAACACTCAGATAATCATTTTGTAGAGAGATTTCCTTATAGAAATTATGCAGATATCAGAGCATCACATGGAAGAAAAAGTCTGTTATTTTCTACGAAAGAGAACTAGAAGCATTATTTAGTCAGTAGTCCTAACTTGTAGAGTTTTCTGTTTTCTGATGCTTTCAAGATACACCAATTAGCTTTTTGCTGCAGAAGTCTATATTCATGTGCCAACATTCCATTTCCTTATCTTCTTTTGAAAGCAAGTTTAAGCATTTGCTCTACTAATTTCTCCAAAACAGGGATTTACCTTGCAATCAATCTTTTAATTTACTGTATTTCTATCTTCCTTCTTTTTTAAACAGAAATAGCTGCTGGTTATTATGGAATTGCCTTTAAAATGCTGATAATATGAAGTCTCCATAGATTTTTTTCACGACATGAAGGTTTTTGTATTTCACAAAAGTGTTTTATGAAATGCCCAGGAGGGAGCCTGCCACTACTGGGAAAATGAATAAATAACAATCTTAAAAATTAAAAATTTCTTATTTTCATTGAGGAAGGAAAAGAGATTCATGGATTCATTAGTCATTATAGTTGAAGATAAATGAAATGTGAGTTTTTATAAGTGGTGTAATAAATTGAGTGATGCTGTTTTAGACTGGCATTATTTAAGTGTCGTTTGTGGAGGAAATAGAATATTAAATTTATGTTGCAAACAAGTAGACAAGTAACATATGAGATAAATTCAAGCCATATAAAGTAGTTGTGAGAATTACATGAGATTACAGTATTCATCTCAATACAGTATTGAGATGAACTTGAATTAAGTAGAACATTTAATTTGGGAGGGCTGTGTGTGAATTGAAAGGTTATCCATCCAAGGATTAACCTTGAATGTTATAATCAACATTTAGTGATCTAACGAAAAGCATATTACTCAGTACTTATATGACCCTGTTTCCTTATCTGCCTTACCAATTTTATCTACTATAATCATCCCAATGTGTAATATGTGAGAATCATATTTAACATCATTTTAAAATAAATGATAAACATCAAGATGAGAAGATTTACTAAGAGAAGTATTAAAGCTTGTTAAATTGTCAGAATAAGAAGTTTTAGACAATTATGTTACCATGTAGTCTGCTTAATGCATTCAACATTTTATAAAGAAAAAAAACTGAAGAGAATACACACATACAGCTTTCATCAGATGCATTGAGAGTGTCAGAATTCTTTAAAAACATGGAGAAATCCTGAACTCCTGCAGGAAAAAAGAAAAGAAATATATAGAAAATATATTAAAAAGGTAAAAAAAAAAGAGGGAAGACATTGCTGCTCTAGTTGTTTCATCATCAAAAATCATTATAGGAGTCAAAATGAAGAAATAAGATAAGAAAATGTTTACGGAAAAATTTTTTTTCTAGGACCACATATCCCAAAGATGAATTCAGGTATCATGCCAATATCTAAATTACTGGGACTTAGATTGTCACTGAAAATTGAATGTACCTGAGGGATGTGTTTGTCCTAAGTTAAACTCAGTAAATATGGGGTTTGATGTGATCTTCCAAAGAGAGAGGAATTCTTCACTTTACTGAATACACTTTATAGTATCCTGAATATTAACATGAAGCAGAAAATTTTGACCCACTTAATCACAGGGAAAAATCTTCTAAAATAGTAGCTATTATGCACTGATAACCTACTGTGTTGAAACACAGTAATATGCCTATGCATTCCTTATCTAAATAATGCCTTCTCAATTAAGGTGTCATAGAAAGTTCTAGGTATTCTATGTTAATGTTATTTTCAGCCTTTGAGGTAACAGGTAGGAACCTGAAGGAGTCTGAGCAGGCTTCTGTGTTTTACCCATTGGGACATAAACATATTATCATCTTCTCTGTGTGCAGTAAAGTAAAGGTTAGGAAGCAATGACATAATTCTTACAATGGCCTTATTAAATAGTTACTGTTATTATCCTCACTTTACATAAACTTAAGCTGAAAGAAGTTTAGTAATTCTATTTAAAGAAGTTAAGTAACATTCTCTAGATCCCATGGCTAGAGAATCTTGTGCACTCTAAATCTGTCTGATTAATCTTGAGCTTTCAAGTACTTTACGAGTACACATGATAGAGTCTCTCTACTTCCAAGTCATCTGTATACTCTCCTTCCTCCTTTCTGCCCCTTCTTGGATGAAGGTATTCATGCATTTGTTAATTCCATCCCCACTATTATACTTGAAAATCTTATTTTACAAATGAAATGCAGTAGAAAGAGTATAGACCTTGGAATCAATGAAACCTGGGTTGTAGCCCAAATTCTAAATGATAGCTACAGTAATACTTTTAGGTGGGTTAAATTAGTGAACTCCAAACTCTCTAGGATTCTAGTTTAGCTTAATGAATGTAAATATATATGGAGAATTCACCTAAATTAATGGAATGTGTAGAATCTCTCATTAAGCTGGTTTATGGTGGGTAATCCAGTTTCAGTAGACTATGTCAGTGAAGGTGGGCCAGAATAGAGTATCAGACAGAAGCCCCTGCTAATACCTTCAGTTGCTATCCGTTGTCCCTGTTCATCTCAGGCACTGGTTGACCATCTACTCTTTAACCACTGCGATCTGAAAAAACTGATGTTTTGGTTCCATGACCAAATAATGACTTTCCCTCATGTACCTCCTCCCATCAATTAGCCCCAGTTAGTGTATACTTTATCTTATTCAATAATATGAAAGAGCATATTTGCTAGTTATTATTGAACTTCTCCAGACAATCAGATGGGGGGAAATATACTCTGATGTCTGGGAAAGGTGTAAAGGTAAAAATATATATTATCTACAGGGAGCACAGAAGGGTTTCTAATGGATCAAAATTTCTCCAAATTGTGGCAAACCAAAAGCAATGTCTTGTTGGATAAGAATGGTCTACACCTAGATGTGCAGCTGCTGGGACACAATTCTAAATAAAATTAAACAATACTCTTGAATCTTACATAGCTCATTGGTTTAGACAGAAGTCTTCTGATTTCAGATTTTAAAAAGCAGTAAACTCAGAAGGTTTTTGTTTTTTTGGTTAAGGAGTGATTCATAGTAGCTTTCCTTCCAGATAGCTATATGATAATAGAGTTTCCAAGTCTAGTTAATATTAACACCTTAGGAGTTTATCTCCTCACTATAAAGTGTATAGTAGTTCTTCTTGTCACACAATGTTATTTTCTTCTCCTCCTTCTCCTTCTCCTTGTTTTTCTCCTCCTCCTTTACCACCACCACCACTATCACTATACTTAACACAAAAAGAGGAGGAAAACTATGTAATTTTGGTTTATTACTGATCTCTCAACAACACTGGACACAGTTCCTGCTATATATTTGGTTTTCAGTAACAATCTGGTATGTTACAGGAAATTCTAGAGAGGATAAAGGACCTCAAGGGAGAAGATCATGTATCATTTAGGGTCCAATCATGAAATAAAAACCACATAATAATTTGAACATTGAAAGTTTAATCTAAATATGTATTATCTACTTTAAAACAGGTTTAATATTAAGAAATAAAGAAGCTCTTAAATATACAAGAGTAGTAGTCATTGAGAAAAAACACTGTCTCCATGACTGAGGATGAATACAAAGGAAGGAACAAATTTGGAAGACCTCTACCCCCAAGTCTGAAATTTGGACCTCATAAGAGAATAGGAGAACCTCTTTTACTGGATGGCAAAGAAGTTATCTATAATGTTGTAGGCCAGGAGCTGGCAAGTAGTAAATAAGCACATAATGTCAAAAACACTTACTGAAAAGCTGGCTGAGGTGAGAGTTGGAACTCACTGGGAAACCAGCATGGGGGTACTGTGCAAACTTGCTGGAAAGCCTCCTTCTGGAGCTCTTGAAAAACCGACTTGGAAGCTTCCTATGCAACAAGCTGCTAAAAGGTGGTTAGACTAAATAATAAACAAATATTTATTTTTTATTTTTTGTAATTTATTAAAAATTGTAATTTATTACACATTTATAATAAATTTGTAATTTATTATTTGTTTATTATTGTAATAAACAAATAAAGTAAAACAAATTATGACAAAGCTCGAGCAGGTCCAGAAGTTACAAGTTGCACGAGCAGGTAACTCAGACATTTTCAATACCAATTGCTGTTGTATAGTCTCCTCTCCCACAATCCATGTCTGTGGCTTCCTGGAGTGTTTCTTATGACTAATTGGCTAACGATTAAAAAGACCCTCAAGCCTGGTTTACATATATGTTTGCCTGACCTGTTGGTACTGCCTAAATGTGTACAGCTCCAGCACTGCATCCTCAGTCAGGGTCACCCTTTGTCAGTATTTTTCATATGGACGCTGGCACAATGTTAATATTGTTGGTAGAGGGTACTGGAAGGACACTGGAGGGGAAAAAGGCTTTTCTTGTCTGCTCTCCATTTTGTCTCAGTTGCCAGTCTCCTCAAGGGCAAAGCTTCCTCCAATGCTAGAATCCACCATGGTACAGTTAATTCTGTGCTAAGCTCCTGCTTGTGGATGTTTCTTCAGTTATGGGCTAAGGTACGGTGTGACTTCTTCCAGTCCCAGCTGTTGACAGCAGATAGATTCGCCAGCTCCTAGTTCCAAAAGCAGTTGATTTTCTGCAGTCCCCCCAACACCTTCTTTAATGGCTTCACAAAAGATTGCCACAAGTGAGGCTCCTCACCTGGCTCTCAGGTGACTGTTGTGCATTCTGAGGTGACAGTCCTCTCTGCGGATGGCTTCCCCCAACACCACAGAGAATATATTTTCAGAAACATCTTAGTACCATTTTTCACCATACGGTGATCCATAAACGTGCCTTCCCGGCCCTCCGCCCCATGCCACCTTTGGTAAGCGGGGGAAGAGAGGCTCTTTAGGTAGCTGTTGCAGCTCTATGTGTAATAGATATGATAACATGTATATACCTACATACACGTACACACAGAATTCTTAGTACATTATCTCACACAGCCTGAAATGTGTGTATTCAGTTCTCTTTCTTCATTTCACACTTATGACTTAAGCTATGCAGTCTGAGGAACTAGAGAATTGGGAGCCATGCCACTAAGAGTCCACTTAGTTATGCCACTAAGTTATTCTTTCTTCATTCCTCATCCAATTTGTTACCAATTTGGGTCATTTCTTGCTCCCTTTGTATTTACAAACTTACGTGAATCATTTCTACTTCTTTGTTCAGGACCTCATAATTTCTGTCATGGTTAATTAATATTTTTCTCAATTTATTTTCTATCTTGATTTGATCCTCTTGAACCTATTTTTCATAGAGTTACGAGGGTGATTTTTATTAAAATTCAGATATGATTATGGTGTCCCTTTGAAGTAGTTCAATGTTAAAATACTTCAGGGATAATAATCAAGCTCATTACTGAGAAATTAAGAACATTTCTATTCTAGGCTGTAACTACTTTTCAGTCACTTATCATTTCATCTCCTAAACCCTATGTGCTGTTCATACTTAATCAGAACTATTCTCTAAATAGTGTTTACATTTAATTGAGAGGTACAAACTACTGTGCATAAAATGGACAGGCTACAGGGGGAGGAGTACAGTGAGATATAGCCATTATTTTGTGGTGATTTTAAATGGAGGATAAGCTATAAAAATGTTGCGTAGCTATGTTGTACACCTGAAACTAACATGATGTTTTAAGTCAACTATACTTCAATAAAAAATTTTAAAAAAGAAAGCTAAACTTTAGTAGTTCTGAACTGCTTGCATAACTCATATTATTTTACTCTATCTATTCAGCACCTAGCATTGTGAGTGGTCAATGAATGATTGTTAGACAAACAAGTAACTATATGAATAAAGTGGGTTAGAGAAGCATGGATGAAGGAGCAAATAGACCAACAGTTTCTTGTCATTCAGTTGTGTGAAAAAACTCATACTTGATATTTGGAGGTGACTGATTTCTTACAGTATTGTAGAGTAAAATGTGCATCAAAGATGTATTCAGTATGGAACATGATACTGATGTAAATATAATTTTATATAAGTTTAGTGTAAAATATGCATATGTAAAAATCCAAAAGTACTCATTAAGATAGTAGTACAATGAGAATGCTTTAAACACCTAAAAATACGAGAAAATAAAGAGGTCAGTAGGAAAAAATTAACCAACTAGGACAAAGAGCTTGATAAAAGCCTAGGAGAGGTAGGACTATAGATTGCTATAGAAAGAAGTGGAAAGAAAATATGTAAAGACAGTTGATTTAATAATGTGGTGGAAAGCTAGATAACTAGCTGGAGAATGGACAGAAAGATCACTCCCTTGCAGAGAAATTAAAATAGGTGATTTCTTTTTTAAGAAGAGAAGGAAATAAGAATAAAAATATAGTGGAGCCCCTTAAATTATAAATCAATAAGAAGGCATTTTAGTTAAGATGAATGTGACTAGAATCTCAAAGCTGAGAATTCTTTCACAAATCTGGCATGGTCAGACTTCTACCGGTTGCTATGGATGGAATGTTTCTGTTCCCCCCAAATCCATGTTAATTCCTAAACCCAGTGTGATGGTATTAGAAGGTGGGGACTTTGGGAAGTGATAGGTCATGAGGGTAGAACTCTTAAGAGTGAAATTAGTGCCCTTATAAAAGAGATCACAGAGAGCTCCCTTGTCCCTTCCTCAGTGTGAAGATGCAGTGAAAAGAGAGCAGTCTGTGAACCAGGAAGTGGGCTCCCACCAACAGTAGATCTGCCAGTACCTTGATCTTGGACTTCCAGGCTCTAGAACTGTGAGAAATAAATTTCTGTTATTTATAAGCCACCAAGTCTATAGAGTTTTATCATACCATCCTGAACAGACTAACATACCAATTTAAGCTTCTGAGGTTATTTGCATTATTTGTTATGAGAAAAAAAAAATCAGTGAATGGATGCTATTTATACTGAGCTTGCAGTTTGATCCTAATCCCTTACCAGTGTCTTTTGAGATAATGTAGAATGTCAAGAAGTTTGAAAAACATATTTTGCCTATTATATAACTGACCTTCCTAGTAGTTCCTTCATCTCCTGTTCCATCCTGCTAACATTGAGGAGAGGAAACTACTTTTTTTTTTTTTGCATTACATGGGCCTCTCACTTTTGATGGATAAGATTCCATTTTCTTGCAAGCTTTTCAGAGCAAAGAGAGAAAAGAATTTTTAGAAAGGGAGAAAGTCATCTAGCAATACTCACAGGGGTTTTAGGAGTCCCATTAACAAAAAGTTTTCTTCCCTTAGCCCTTTTGTTTAAAAGCTTCAATTAACGTTACCATGCAGACATTTTCTGTCTTGATTCCTATCTGGCCACGGAGCCAGATAGGATTCCCACATGCCTCGGAGCGGCTGGGCCCGTGAGCCATGGCCACTGGGCCTGCGCGTCTGGAGCCTGTGCTCTGCAACGGGAGAGGCCACAACAGTGAGAGGCCCGCATACCGCAAAAAAAAAAAAAAAAAAAACTCTGGAGAAAATTCTTATGT
>NW_020174917.1:3902850-3920221 GCF_003031525.2 Neophocaena asiaeorientalis asiaeorientalis | reverse complement strand
AAGGGGGAGGCCACAAAAGGGAAGGGCCCCCAAACCCAAAAAAAAAAAAAAAAAAAAAAAATACTCTGAGACAATTCTTATGTAAAACAAACACTCTGACCACGCTATAATGTCTGTTCTACAAGTGTATTTGGAAACTTAACTCCAAACTAAGGTGGAATACAGAAAAACAGAATAGCTTAGGATATAAAATAGAGCACAATAATATGATTACTTTGTTCAACGAAATGTTAACAGAAGTGACACGTGTCATTTCCACTGGAATTTTTCAAAGCCTGAAAATAAATTATATTCTTTTTCTTCTGCCAAGGTATCTTGAAAGCGAATATTAAGTTGAAGCTATATCAGCTGGGATCCCAGAATCACCATAATGAGCTAAACATGCTGCCAACATGATAATACTCCTAGTCTGAGTGAGAAATAAACTTTTGTAGTGCTAAGCCATGAGATTTTAAGATTGTTACTACAGCATACCCTGGGGCAGACTACTATGGCCAGTTACTCTATTGCACTAACATAGGACTGAGATATGCTATCAATACCAACAACCCACCTTTTCTTCTTGCTCATGTTTATTTATCTTCGGGGGGTGGGGATCCTAGTGCTTTCCATGTGTTGCCCTTTGAGCATTTTTCTTCCATGTGGGCTTCTCTTTCCCTGTTTTATTAGTGTGTTTTTATTCTCATCTTGTCTTTTCTTGCTTATATCAAAAATTTTCTACAAATGACTGGGTATGCAAATGGCAAAAAGGCTCTGCAATGTGGATCTTGTTAGACTTTTTTACTATGTTTATTGTTGCATTGAATATTTAAAATTGGCTTTTGGAATGAGGCAAGTGTTATCTAAGTTCAGTCTGCTATTTGAATCACAGTCTGTAGTGGGGATTTTTGAAGAACGTTTATCTTCTATGTCTTACATGTTCAACTGGCATTCTTTGAAGTCGAATACATTTTTCATGGACTGTTGTTTTTGATTATCTGTTGATATATTTTTGAATGATTAGAGATATGTTTTATCTTGTGAACATCTACAGATTGCTTTTGCTTCCCCACATTTTCTAACTGTTTAATATTAATTCCTCCTTTTAAACCATAAGCTGTAGGACATTGATGTACACAAACTTTTTCCTAAATTTGAATATTTACTAATATACATCTGTAGCTGTGCAAGGCTCTGTAAGGATCTTTGATCCTGATGCATGGTCTTCTTACATGGAAGCATGTAGTTTATTTTAAATATTCTAATGGTATTTGTGGTTTTCTCTCTCCTGAGAATGAACAAAATATAATAACCTTCAGAGTATACTGAGTTTATTAACTTTCTTGTAGTATGTGCACCTATTCATTTATGTAGACCCCCTGCTTTCCACTTCTGTCTCCCACCATATCATGTCATAGGTAGTAATAATCTATAGTGAATGTACAGTAGGAAACAGCTATGGAATAAAGATGGAGGTAAAGTGATTCTAGCTATTTTGGAAAGAAACTCAGGACTAAAAGCATGAAGGTAGAGTGATAGCAAGGTAGCAACCTCCCCTGACCCTTCTCAGGAGATATTCAATTCATAAATATGGTCTATCGTGTGTGAATTCTGATTATAATCACCTTAGAAATAAAGGGAAAGCAATCACATAATGGAAAATTTCCTACACAATATTATTAATATAATTATGATTAATACTTCTCAGAAAATAAAGTCAACTATAGTACAAATACTATGTTTTGGTTTAACATATAAAAGAGATTATTCAATAATATATTTTGTATCAGTTGATATGGACATGACTAAGCTCTAGCAAGGATATGAAAATGTTGGAAAAATGCATATTTCCTGCACGTATGGTCTTTTGTTGTCCAATTCTATTATAATAACTGCCCACCTAAGAATAAAAAACTGAAAACAGTTTTCAAGCAAGGATTATTGACCAAACTGGTAACTGCCATCTTATCTGTCACTAGCCAAACGTGTCCAGAGGGAAAATCTCTGGTTGTAAACGTATTGTAATATAGAGTAGGTGGCCAGCTGATGATGTAAGCACTTCCTCTTTTGCCTTCTAAGTTCATGACATCTGATGAATACATCTCTTTTTAAAGAAAAAGCATTATTTTTAAAGTACCTGGTTATGAGTGCTCAATTCAGTAAGAGCAATAGGTTACAGGTAGAGAGACAAGGGAGTATACTGAGAAACAATTGTTTAAATTCCTTAGGAAGTTTAAAGGATACTTGAAAACTTCTTAAGGAATTTAAACAATTGTTTAAACAATTGTTTAAATTGAGGAAACAATTGTTTAAATTGAGCAAAATTCAAAAGAGTGACTAGATGTTAATCTACTGTCTTTCCCACTGTGGTCCAATGTTTTACCAGAGAATTTGCTGTAATGTAAGAAAGGTGGAAATTTCTCAGTGTTTCTGATCATATTCCAAATTCCCTACAATTATTTGAATTTTACACCCCTTTTGACTGTTCATTAATAGTTACTTGGAAAGCTGAAGAATATTAATCAGATAACAGTATCTTTCAGTGATCATAACCACTCACCATATTTTTATTGGAAGAATAAATGGTTGAGGTGGTATTAACAACAACCTTATAAAAAATACAATTAAAATTACATGAGACATCACTCATTCCGTTAGAAGGCACAGTTTTTAAGAAGTAGGTCTTGTTCAGTGTTCTCCAGAGAAACAGAACCAAGAGTATAAGGCCATTGGGGCAGAATTCACTGTTACTGGGGGGAGGGTCAGGGGACTATTCTATTCTGGCCTTCACCTGATTGAATGAGGCCCATCCACATCAAAGAGAGCAATCTGTTTTACTCAGTCTACCTATTTAAACATTAATCACATCCCAAAACACAATCACAGAAACCCCAGAATAATATTTGACCAAACATCTGGGCACCGTATGGTCCAGTGAAGTTGCTGCATTAAATTAACTATCACCAGGTGTAATCACTTTATCACTAGCTTTCTATTTGTTACTTGGAAAATATACTTCAGCTTCTCTCTTGAATCTGTAAGTCAAATTATGTGTCAAATAATACTGGTTTTCCATTACTTCAAAGAGATAATGCAAGATTAATGTGCTAGTTTCATAATACACATTGAGTTCCTCATAAGAAATAAAGAACTGACATGTTAATATTATCAATATGTTATAGTATTTTAATATATTCAGCAAAGACCATCATTCACTATATGACATGAATAATGAAAAACATCTAAGGAAAAGAAGAAAGTTTGTAAAATCTTTTGAGGAATTCATGAATAGATGTGTATATAACTTGTGTTCTATAATGTATACTAGGTACAGTATTATGGGATATGATAAAGGAAGAAAACTGATATAATCTAATTAGATTTTATTTTAAAGTTTGTACTGTAAGGGTAGCCTTGAATTGTTTTTCAGTATACTTTATCAATGGATATCATACTAAAGATCATTCATTAGATTTACCTTCTAATCAGGAACTTTGACTGACACCATGGTCAAATCAGTTTGATTTTGATATTCATTTGTAAAATTGTTAGAAAAAAGACATGATCTCTAACAAAACATCCTGTTTTAAGATTCTGTATTTTATATGGTAGGTCACAAACCAGTAGCCTATAGATTTACAAAAAAGAAAACAGGAACATATCATTTACAAAACAGAAAATTTTACATAAAAATTAAATGGCTGTACTTCTTTAAAAAAATAAGATCTGGCAACTCTCCCCTAAATTTGCATATGGTATCAGTTTGTACCAAGGGTATAATCTTTCCATTTTATTTCTCATCCACTATTTAAACAAATACGTTTTGAGTATCAGAGACTCAACATTCCTACCTTAGCCAGTGCTTTGGCTTTTCCACCTTTGGTAAACAGTTTTAATTGCAATTCATGTTCTGAAAAAGACAAAAAAACTTAACTGATTTTTGTTTTGTTTTGCCTAACGAAATTGATGAATTAGTCCATGAAGTCATATGAATATCATATTAAAAGTTTATTAAGTCCTGGGATGTTACCAAATAGTAAAGTCTCATCTCTTTTAAGAATAATGTGACTGGTTATTGCTTTCTTCTTTCACTTGCTATCCAGATTGACCCCAAATGACTCAATTTTATGTGAAGGGAAAAGAAGAAAATAGTCTCAATTTGCTCATAATGAAAATGAGTACTGATACTACTTTTTACTGAATAAATAAGTTCCCATTATCTTTTGTGTTAGTGACATCAGAATAAAGAGGAACAGGTTAGCAAAATATTTTACTCTAAGAAACTGTTTACCAAAATACGTCAACGCAAGGAAAGATATTCACAAGTGAGTCTAAATTCTTGATTTATCTCTAGAGAACTGACTTAAATCTGATGTCATCAACTATGAGTACCTAAAACAATGAAAATGTATTACTTTAAAAAATTTTAATCATTTAAACAGCCCTTATCTTGCTACTATACCTCTTACCAAGAGGTGGCAGTACCATATTTTCAACATTCAAGTGATGAGAAATATTTACATTGACTTAATGTTATCATTTTTTCCCTTTTTCTGAAAATTAGTAATACAAGTCAGCATTTAAGTGTATTCTCATATAAATCAACTAATGTGTGATAATTACAGCATATTCTTTGTAGGCCATCATGAATCTTCTTTATAGATATTATCTAGAGCTTTCTTTGTATTATAGACAGTGTTCTCTAATGATTGCCAGCACATACACACCAGACTGCCTTACCCCAATATTCAGTTCTTAATTTGCTTAAGGAATGATAAGTATAAAAGTAACTTAAGTAAAAATACAATCTATTGTAATTTAGTGATATATATGGGGGTTGGCCCAAAAAATGTTATAATGTTTATGTAAAACAAAAGAATTTTGATTTAAATGATAAAGACCCTTGTTTCTCTCAGTGTGGTCCACATTAGTACCCTGAGAGCTCATTCTATGTAGAATCTCAGTACCCACCCAGACTTACTTAATCTAAATATACATTTTATCAGGATCCCCAAGTGATTTGAATGCATATTAAATGGTGAGAAGCACTCATCTGAACTAATGATTACAAAAATCATCATCGATAATCGCAACTGGCCTTAGAACAGTGTTTTATAAATTGTGTTCCACCAAATCCTGTAAGTGTGAAGTACTGCTTCTCTGATTACTGTGAGAGAAAGAAGTGTCCTAGAGAAGCACAGTTACACTCTCATCTGTTTTGTTTTTTTTTTTAATTTTAGTGAAAACACTTAACATGAAATCTACTGCCTTAACAAATGGTTAAGTGTACAATACAGTATTGTTGATGACAGGTATAATGTTGTACAGGAGATCTCTAGAATTTATTCATCTTATTTAACTGAAACTTTCTACTCATTGACTAGTAACTCCTCATTTCCTCCTTGGCAACCCCTGGCAACCCCTGGCAACCGCTCTAACATTCTTTGATTCTATGAATTTGACTATTTAAGATACCTCATATATGTGGAATCATGCAGTTTTTTGTCTTTCTGTGTCTAATTTATTTCACTTAGCATAATGTCTTCAAGTTTCATCCATGTTGTCATGTATCACAGAAGTTCCTTTGTTTTTAAAGCTGAATAATATTCCATTGTGTTTGTGTGTGTATGTGTGTGTTCATATATATATATATATATATATATATATATATATATATATATATACACACATACATACACATTATATTTTCTTTATCCATTCATCTACTAATGGACATTCACGTTCCTTTCTTACCTTGGCAATTGTGAATAGTGCTGCAGTGAACGTGGGAGTACTAATATCTCCTTGAGAACCTGATTTAAATTACCCAGAGGTGTGATTACTGGATCATATAGTAGTTCTGTTTTTAATTTTTTGAGAAATTTTAAAAAATGTTTTCTGTAGAAGCTCTACCATTTTGCAGTCACACCAATGGTGCATGTACTGGTTGTTCCAGCACTTTGGGTGAAAAGACTATCTTTGCTCCATTGTATTTGTCATTGCCCCTCTGTCAAAGGTCAGTTGACTATATTTACATGAGTCTATTTCTGAGTTCTCTGTTATGTTCCACTGATCTATTCTCTTACCAATACTACACTGTTCTGATTACTGTAGCTTTATAGTAAGTCATGAAGAAGTCAGCTAGTGTCAGTCCTCCAACTTTGTTCTTCTCCTTCAATATTATGTTAGCTATTCTGAGGTTTTTTGCCTCTCCATTTCAATGTAAGAAACAATTTGTTTCTATCCACAAATAACTTATTGGGATTTTGATTTTAATTATATTAAATCTAAAGATCAAGTTAGGAAGAACTGATATTTTGACAATATTGACATGAATCTTAACTATCCATGAGCATGGAATTTCTCTCCACTTATTTAGTTCTTCTTTGACTCCTTTCATCCCAGTTTTATAGTTTTCCTCATATACATCTTGTATATATTTTGCTAGATTTTTACCTAAGTATTTCATTTTTGCAGGTGCTACTATAAATGGTATTGCATTTTTAACTTTAAATTTCACTTGTTCATTATTGGTACATAGGAAAGTAACAAACTTTGTATATTAACCGTGTATACTGCAACTACTATAATTTCTTATTAGTTCTAGGATTTTTTTGTCAGTTCTTTTCAATTTTTTGCATAGACAAAGAAGACACTTTTATGTCTTCCTTCCCAATCGGTATACATTTTATTTCTTTTTCTTGTCTTATTGGATTAGCTTGAACTTCCTGTATGATGTTGAAAGGGAGTGGTGAGAGGAGACTTTCTTTTCTTGTACCTGCTCTTAATAGGAAAGCTTCAAGTTTCTCATAATTATGATGCTAGGTAATAAGTGTTTTTGTTGATATTTTTCATTAAGTTGAGGAAATTTCTCTCTGTTGCTATTTTACCAGAAGTTTTTGCCACATTTAGTGGTGGATTTTGTCAAATGCTGTTTCTGCATCTATTGATATGATCATATGATTTTTCTTTTCAGTGTGTTGATGTGAAACATTACATTAGTTGTTTTTTGAATATTGAGCCAGCCTTGCATACCTGGTATAAATCCCACAATGTCTTGGTGTATAATTATTTTTATACACTGTTGGATTTGTTTTCTTCTTGTAGTTATACAGTTTCAGGTCTACATTTAAGTCTTTAATCCGTTTTGTATTGTTTTGTGTGTGTGTGTGTGTGTGTGTGTGTGTGTGTGTGTGTGTGAATGTGGTGTAAGGTAATGGTCCAGTCCCATTGTTTTATGTACCTGTTTTCATTCCAGTACTAATACTGTTTTGATTACTGTAGACTATACTTTGAAATCAGGTAACATGATGCCTCCACCATTAAATCTGTAGACATCTTTGGTATTGATATTTTAACAATAATAAGTCTTCCAGTCCATGAATATAAATATTTTCCATTTTTATGTGTCTTTAATTTCTTTTAACAATATTTTATAGCTTTTGGTATACAAGTCTTTTGCTTTCTTAGTTAAGTTTATTCCTCATCTGTTGTATATACAATTGAGTTGCTATTATGTGTTGAAATGCAAAATCAGCACTAACAGTGAAAATCATTTAAATTTTCCTTTAGAATTCTTAGGAAAAAATACACTGCATTCAGAACATCTCTAAAGTATTTTAAGGCAAGCAATTTTTAATTCATTTATGAAATAGATCACCTTTTTGGACTGATTACTGCTGCCTTTTTGATGGACTACATTGTAAATATATGTCTTTATACACTGAAGTAATAATTGATTCTGTACGAAAGTTAAAAGAGAGTGGCTTTTGACAAAACAAACAAGCAAAAAAACTTTAAGTTCACATCTCTCACATAACTTATTTTCAAGAAAATCTGTCCTTGACTACAATGGACAGAGTTACATATGACAGTGATCATTCTCTCTCTTTCTCCTTCACTTTTCCTCTTAATCTAACATTTGTTAATATAATTAAAGTAGTAACATGATAGAATTCTACCTTAAGTTTCTTTTTAAGCTCTCCACTAAAATATGAGAGGTTGAGTGTATTATATGAAGTAGATGATTAGTGTATATATACTTCCTTTGCCCTTGTTACAACTTCACCTTAGTCTCAGTTTGTATCAATTGATATCCATGACATATTTAATTCTTTACTAATAATAGAGGAAATTTAAGTTATGAAAGAGAGTATATGGGGGAGAATAAAAGAGAAGGTTGCATATAATATGACATCTATCAGTGTTAGGTCTTACAACTTAGTTCACTTTCCAAATTAGTAGATGAGAGGGTTTAGAATTTTCTCAAATAGATGAAAGTAGCTTTCTGAGATAGAAAAGTCTGATGCAAGCATTATTAATTCATAGTTTATAATTTAAAATGAAAATCCTTCTCACTTCTAAAATCAACCTGGCAATTACTACTCCACATGATGAGAATATCCAGATGTAAGGTGTTTGTTTGTTTTTAGGTGAATGTCAGCATCTTCATGTTGTGGAAAGTGACTACAGTGTTCATCAGCAGTTTGGCAGGCACTGGGCATGTATGGAGAAAGAGCAGTGACCTTGCACAGCAACTTCTGTTAACAGACTGTTTTATATGGACAGGTAAGGCATCCCTTTGGGAACTCCTATAAATTGTGGGAGAGGGATAAAACATTGAATGAACTAGTTTCTATCAGGATGGTAGGAATTCTATTACTATAATTTAATTTAAAAAATAGCAATGACAGTCTTCCACCAACAGCATATACATGGATTCCAATTTCTTCACATCTTCACCAACAATTATTATTGTTTGTTTGTTTCTTGGATAATATTCATCCTGACAGGTGTGAGGTGATATCTCATTGTGGTTTTAATTTGCATTTCCCTGATGATTGATGAATTTGAGCACCTTTTCCCTTTACCTGTTGGCCATTTATATGTCTTTGGCGAAATGTCTGTTCAAGACCTTTACCCATTTCTTAATTGGGTTATTTGGTTTGTTTTGCTATTGAGTTGTAGGAGTTCATTATATTTTGGAAATTAAGTCCTTATCAGATATATGGTTTGCAAATATCTTCTTTCAGTCCACAGACTGCCTTTGCAATGGGTATAAAGTTACAATTATACAAGAGCCCATTAGGTACTAGAGAGGGAAGGCACTCATGACACTCTATCTTAGAGAGACACTCCTATATCTTTTCTCTCAAAACAAAATTATGTGTCACAGTTCTCCAAAAGTTTTGCAAGAACCTTACATTTAAATATACGGTTTGTCATCTACCATGAGTCAGTTTAGACCATGATGTGTTTTTCCTTTTATATAATCTTAATGATAACTCTATTAAAAACAATAGGAGATGGCCCTCCCTAGCCCCTGCGCCTCTCATGGAAAACACCTGTGAAAGCTTCTAGATATCCTCCCACAACCACCCCCATAGTTATCACTCAGCAATTTGATGACATGGATGAATGGATAATTGCTGTCTGAAATGGGTTAGAACCTTCTGGCTACTCAGAATGGAAATAAATACAACTTCTTACAATAGGGCAGACCTGAGGCCAGATTAGCAAGAACTAATCTCAGAGAGGTGTTACCAACAATTAGGACACCATTTGGTCACCTGTCTTTGAACCTATTATCAGGTATACAGCATGCAGTACTATCCCAAATTCTTCCCCATTAACCAGATAGAGCAGAAGATCATTTATCACCCAGTAGATCATAACATTTTGGACAACATGTTCACTATCCATTCCCATGAAATTTCTTCACATCCCATTAATCAATATACAGAAAGCCTATATTCTTCCTTTTCCAGAAGTAAATCTATGTCAGCATGCTATCCTCATTCTAAAATTGTCAAGAACTATGAGAGATCTGTGACTTTGCTCTACTTAAAAGCTGGCACATAATTTGCCACAATTTTAGAAATGCGGGCAGAATACAGGAGACATGAGTCATAGAACTTTATGGCTAATGGCAATATAAGCAGCATGAACATCAGAGTATTTCCTCAGTCCACTTTGCAACTAAGGCTCATGGGAATAACTCAAATAGGTCCAAACAGATGTCTGAGAATGCAATCGTTTGCATTTTATGAAAGGCATCCTGACTTTAGGAAACTGAACTCTTTTATAAGGGAGGTAAGCATGCCTGCTACAAAGGGAGACATTGTTTCTGTCTTCTTAGGCTGATTGCTAAACAAATACCTTTGAAAACAGTCTGGAACAAAGGCAGTCAAAGTCTCTGCAAAATGTCAGGAAACCTCAGGTACCCATAAAGAATTGTCTCTCAGTATTGGCTTCCTCAGCTTTACCTACTTTTCTTCTTTCTCTCTCTCCGTCTCTACTCCTTCCTTCCTTTCCCTTTATTTCTCTCTCTCTCTCCCTCTCTCTCATTCTTTCTTTCTTTCCTTTTTTTATTGCTTCTATTCTTGGCTTTAATGGTCTTCACAAAGATAAGACTAAAATAGTAGTAAATAAATATTTTCAGGTACAATGATACATAAAGATGAAATAGTCCTGATTTCTTTTGTTGTGCAATTAGTTTAATTTTCTCCTTCAGATTTTATTTTCATATATCATATATATGTTTCTATGTGAGTGTGTGCATGTTGCAGGGGGGGCAACACTTAAAATGTTATAAGTTAGAGTTTGTATCAAATTTGCTTAATGTAAGTTTGTATGGTCAGATTTTCAGACTATTCCTGTGGAAATTATATTCAATAGGCCTAAGATGGTACCCAGAGTTTATATTTTTAGGATAGAGCAAACTGAAATCTTAAATGAAGCAATTTGAGGAAAACAGGCATGGAACATTTTTTTAAAAGAGAAAGAAATGGACATATCTTTACTGAACACATTTTTTACAATGACAAGATAACTTCAAATGGTCAAACCTTTTTTTCTTTGTGTATTAATGAGGTAAACACATTTTTGCTTTGTTCATAACTAATGTTTTCTTTAAGTGTATCAACAAAGAACAAATTAACTGCAATTTTTATTGTAGCATGTAGATGTAATTTGATATAGCAACTTTATGCAAATTAATTTAGTGCCACAGAAAAACACATCTGTAACACTTAACAAATGAGAAAACAAGTAGAACAAAAGAAATATGAATTGTAAAATTTCATTTATCTCATAACATCTTGCATCATACTGAGAAAAAAAAATTAAATCCTGAAAATCCTAAATGCATGAATAGTGTATCAAAAATGAAAACAAATAATTGATATTCTTTAAAATATTTTTATTTGATAATGTTAAAATATTTTAAATGTCAATGTACAATAAGAAGCTATAAAATAGATCATTTAAAGTATCTTTTCACATACAGTATTTGGGCAAATAGGAGAGTCTATCCTGACTTGTATAGTCTTCAAAATTAAATTAATGCCTAATTTAAATTGTAAAATATCTCTATAATTCTCACAGTTTTATATGTTTCATGAAATTCTACTAGTCTTTATGTATACATACATTACATATCACATAATAGTTGGCCTGAATGACCAGAAATATCAACATTTTCTCATGTCTGGACCTTTTTTTCCCCTTCTGTTTCATATATCTTGGGATATATCTTAATGAATCAAATTCTGGTGTCTTAGTACAAAAACTAAAAAAGACCACTGCTTTCTCTTAATCAGCTTCAGGGTAAGCAAAGTGCAGACACACTAAAAATCAGTGGAGACTAGCTCCCAACACCGAGCTGACAGCTAGAATTTGCTTGGCTATCTCTACACTCTGTTATCATCCTTCCCATTTGTTTTGTTGTTGATGTTATTAAGATAGGCAGGTCCAAGGAATTCTGGAAATTGTTTTACTCTTGGATTTTGTAGTTGTCATTTGTGAAAGTATTCTCCTACCTGCCTGAAATTAGAACCTCAGAATTTTGAAACAGGAAAGAATGTTTGGATTTAAGGATTTAATGAAGAATGTTGAATAGAATGCTCTAAACCAGAACTTTGGAGGTAGATACCAGTTGAGAAAAGAGAAGAGAAGAGGGAGCTTTGAAATTCCTTTGTGGGTGGAATTAACAGGGAGAGATACTGGAGAGGTCAGTCAACACTTGCTCAAATAAAAACAAAAGTTATTTTAATTGTAGTTGATAGAGTTGTGAACTGTCAAACAATTTCAAACATAGTCACTTAAAAAACATCGTGTGATACTTATATAATTATGTGAATTTGAACAGTTTATGAAAATACATATTTTTCTCAGTACTAGAACAAATCTATTGTTTTAGGTACTATTACAATGTGCAATGTAAAAAATGAAACAATTAAAGAATACTATAGTGTTTCCCAAAGCTTTTAAAAGCTGTGTCATATTTATTGAATATATAATGCTCTAGTACATCAGGGGACAAAACACATTTCCTTCCCTACCAACAAAATAATGGATTGTTCTTATTTCAAATAAAATTTTGTATACTATAATTTTATTGAAAGAAAATCCTAAAATATGGAGCTTTGGAACTCAGTATATTAATGATTAAGAATAATAAATTAATCTAGGCCAAAAGATAATCTACTTCAAATTTTAAGGTATTTCTTATGGCTCAAAGATAGATATATATATATATATATATATATATATATATGGAATCATACACTTGCAGCCTTTTCATATTGGCCTCTTTCACTTGGTAAATGCTTTAAAGTTTCCCCATGTCCTTTCGTGGTTTGGTAGCTCAATTCATTTAAGTGCTAAATAATATTCCACTGTCTAGATGTGCCACTATTTATCCATTTACTGACTGAAGGACATCTTGGTTGCTTCCAAGTTTTGGCAATTATGAATAAAGCTGCAATAAACATCTATATGCAGGTTTTTGTTTAGACAGAAGTTTTTAATACTGTTGGATAAATACCAAGGTGCATGATTGCTGATTCGTATGATAAGAGTATGTTTAGCTTTATAAGAAACTACCAAACTGTCTTTCAAAGGGGATGTTCCATTTTGTGTTCCCACCAGCAATAAATGAGAGTTCCTGTTGCTTCAATCCTCCTCAGCATTTGGTGTTGTCACTGTTCTGGATTTTAGCCATTCTTATAGGTATGTAGTGGTATCTCTTTGATATTTGCATTTTCTGATTTTATTGATCCCTAATTTGTATTGGTTGGTTTGGGCTGAGCAGTATTTTGAGCTAATACCAGCAATTCCACTGCCCAGTGATGTGCTATAACTACTATTGTATTCATTCAGAAATTAATTCATTTAGTATTCAATGACTATTTGTTGAGCATTTTTTTTTCTCTTATGTTCAAGACACTTCCTCTAGTACTAGGATTATAGTAATGAACTATAAAGACACGTTCACTGCCCTCCTAGAACTTAAATTTTTATGCTGGAGACAGACACCGAACAAAAAAAAAAATTATGAAAACAGTGAAGTGATAACATTTTCCTCAGTGCATCATGAAGAACTTGAGATATATAACAAGAGGAGCTTAGCTAGTCAGAAATGTCAAAACTGTAAATTAAAACTCTGAACCTAGTATGCTGCCTTGAAGTTATTTATACCAAAATGAAACCACCTACTCATTCAAATATTTTTCTTCTATGATTATAGCCCTTTCCCTTCCTCCCAGGTTTAGCTCTTTAATACATAGAAGAGATTTTGCCCTTCTTGAATTTGCATTTTCTTCTGATTATCATGCCTAATGTTAAAAATGATTAAAGAAGACAATTTAGGTTATACAAACAAACTTTAATTACTTTATGAAGTGGAGAGTGTCTTTTCAGAGAACAGTAAATGGCAGAAAGCAGGAAGCTTTTATAGGATAAAGAATAAAAAGCAAGAAAGAGACAAATAGAAAATAGCTGATTGGCTGGGGCTACATAGCCAGCCTTGTTTGGGATGAGAAGGCCCAGAGCTGGCTTGGAGTTTAGGGATTCGTTGACTGGATATACAGTGTTTCTGGACAAGCAGAGCATTTATAGGGACAGGAAAGATATCCAACTTTCAGTTTGGTGATGTGGCATCCTGGGCAGGAGTGGCTCTTTTGGGGATCTAGAAATCTATTTCAAATGTCCCCCCTTTGATCATCCTCTTGACCATTCAAGATGCTTGATCAAAGATACCTGGTCTTAGTTACCATTGCCTCTTTGGGTCTCAGCATTGTATCCACAAGAGACAATGTCAGGCTCATATTCTTGGAGCAGGTTACATTTTTCTGTTTTCTTTTGTCGTCCCAGTTGGAGATAGACCATTTGTCAGCTGGTCAGTGACTGCCCACATGCATTTATAACTTTTAAGAGAATACAGTGTATTAGGGAGACAATTATTAACAACAAAACAACACTCATGGGCTTCCCTGGTGGCGCAGTGGTTGAGAGCCTGCCTGCCGATGCAGGGGACACGGGTTCGTGCCCCGGTCCAGGAAGATCCCACATGCCGCGGGGCGCCTAGGCCCGTGAGCCATGGCCGCTGAGCCTGCACGTCCAGAGCCTGTGCTCCGCAACAGGAGAGTCCACAACAGTGAGAGGTCCGCGTACCGCAAAAAAACAACAACAACAAAAAAACACTCATGGTTTGGGGAGCACTTCTGAGCCAAGAGACCCTGTGACCCAAACCAGTTAGAATCAAATAAGTCAAGAAATGTTCCTCTTTAAGCCAGTAGGCCTGTCTATGTATTTCATGTACCTGTGTCTCTACTTCCCCAGAAGTGTTTATCCAGTGAGCCTGCTCAAGAGAAACTGAGGTATTAGAAATCAGAGAGAAGTCTGTGATGGGCAGAAAGAACTGCAGGATCACCCACATCATCACAAATCCAACAGTTAACTAGCTTTATGTATTTGGACTCATTCAATTTTCAGCCCTTTTTTCATGCCTAAGAACAAATATTTCTGTCTTATTATATTATGTGGACTTATATGTATAGAAATAAAATTTTTATTTATTTATTTATTTGGCTGCACCGTGTGGCATGTGGCATCTAGTCCCCAATGAGGGATCAAACCCATGCCCCCTGCAGTGGAAGTGTGGAGTCTTAACCACTGGACCTCCCAGGAAGTCCCTAGAAATAAACTTTAAATAGTCACAAAAAGGGATTAGCATCAGGACCAAGTGTGAATACTAGGTATTTCTAAGTTTGAATTCAGGTAAACATTGCATCTATTTAGGAATAAGAAATATTCAGAAGAAAACACAGCCCATCTTTTTGCAATTTCCTGTTTTAATAGAAAGAGGATGAGAAGAATGAGAATTGTTAAAGTGAAATTGAGACCTACCGCGTGGTAAGATATTGTATCACAAACCTCAGCGTTATTTTGCATAACTCCTTGATTTTGACAATGTATTTCTGAAGTTTTCTTAAAAGATTCTATTTCCCTTATTTTCCATCCTAATTTACTTACTGTAAATTTCATTGAAGCAATAGTTTTCATTTTGCTAGCTAGTATGCAAATTAAATGAAGAAGACAACAGAATAATCTCTTAGCAAAGTCTTAGGAAGTGCTATTTCCTTTGTTTTCCAGATTCATTATTTAAAAATTTTTATTGTAACGGTAAGTGTGCATTTGCTGGTCTACAAACAAAAGCAAATTGTCTAATCTAAATTGTTATCAATTTCATAGAGGGCAACAAAATGATCGAACCTCCTCCAGCTTTATTTGAATTGCATTTTATAGACTGAAATCAAAGTTACAAATGCACGTTTACCAATTCAATGCATATACATTTATTCACTCCACATATCTTTATCAAAGGCCTTGTCTTTCTTTACTAAGGAAAACAGTATTATAAGCAGTTCCCAACTCAAATATGGATTTTGTTTCCAAAGACTCCTTGCAAATGTGGACTAACAAAAAAACACTTATTTGAAATTCAAAATACCTCTTAAGCTGATACACATAATGGGCTTTGCAAAGCTATCTCATTTTTAAAAATCAGTTAACTCATAAGGACGTATCCTGAAAGAAAATCAGGTTCAGCATGGCACACTTAGTGTTCAAAGTTGTGATGCCCTGATCTCTAAAGTGCAGACTCTGCATTCACACCAAATTAGCATTCTTTGTTTTTTAGCCATTTATCTTATTCTCTAGCCTACCAGGATGACAAGAGAAGGAAAGCATTTGAGGAAAAAAGAAAAAAAAAACCCACAAGGGAAAGTGGAGGCTGCAGTTGAGTGTTGCCTGGATAACACTTAAGCTTGAGGCTAATAAAAGCTGGAGTGTTTTTAAAACTAGTGCTAAAGTCGTAGCTTTATATGTAGCTTCTCCTCATGAGGTGCCTTCTTTTATAAGAAGGGTCCATCATTTCTTTGTCTGTCAAACTTTAGATTTCTTTTCCTCTTAGAATAGTCTTCATCCTATACAATAAAACAAAAGGCAATTGTTCCCACTTCCATAATTAAACCCACCCAAAGACCATTTTCCAAATGGAAGGCTATGGCGTTGTACATCTTGGATAGCACTGTGACGTGGCATTGTCTACAGCCAGTTGAGTCCAGCTTTGCATTCTTATAAGCAGGACATTTCTCCTCCACTCTACTTAGCCCGTGATCACCACCTACAGTGCACAGATTGTATGGATAGTGCTTTCTACCCCTTGTCTTACTTGGCTCTTCTGTTGCAAAAATTCAAGTTAATATAGTATTAATATCAGATTCTGATTTCTTTAAATATAATTAAAGTATTTGGGGGGTCCTGGAAACATGTTTATAAGTAAAGTAAGTACAAGAAAATTAAATTTGGATAATGTTTTAAAATATACCTTAAGTTTCAGAAAGGAGGCAAGGACTGGCCAAATTATCACATCCACAAATTGTTTATATATATTTTTAACAGTTAATGACTTTCAATCACTTCATTTTTTCAAACTTATACTCAGGAAATGTTATGTCTAGGGCCATTCTAGCCATAGAATTTTAGTATCTAGTGTGATGATTTTATGTTTTCATTATTTAAAAAGCCATTTTTTATAACGGTATATACACCAGGGCAGTAAAAATTGGATTCTTGTTTTAGAATATTTTTTGGATTGAAATGTGTGTAAACATTGTATAACTTAAACAGTATAACTGAATATTTATGATGTTGCTATGGGTTTTACCTCCTTTAATTTTTCCAGGTAAAAATTCATTGTGTGTGTGTTTTAAATATCTTTAAATGTTTTAAAACTTGGAAGTTACTACCTGTAGATAATATTACTTGGAACAAAATTTTTTTGAAACTTTGATAATTTTATTTTGAATGAAAAACTGGTTTATGGGGCTTCCCTGGTGGCGCAGTGGTTGAGAGTCCGCCTGCTGATGCAGGGGACACGGGTTCGCGCCCCGGTCCGGGAAGATCCCACATGCTGAGCAGCTGAGCCCATGAGCCATGGCTGCTGAGCCTGTGTGTCCGGAGCCTGTGCTCCACGGCGGGAGAGGCCACAACAGGGAGAGGCCCACATACCGCAAAAAAAAAAAAAAGAAATAACACACTCTATTTA
>NW_020174917.1:3898291-3902751 GCF_003031525.2 Neophocaena asiaeorientalis asiaeorientalis | reverse complement strand
TTTTTAAAAAAAAAAAAAAAAAAAAAAAAAAAAAACTGGTTTATGTTCAATGTGTACTTCACCAATTCCATCTGTATTCTTAATGAGAATCCTTATCTAGTGCATGTTTTATTCCAAGTATTCCTGGATGATCCCATAGACACTTTGACTTCATGGTCTGCAGACCATTACATCTATGCCATAAAGGCGGCTCAGGGAAGATAACTAATGATTTTACAATAGTCATTATCTAGAAAGTATTACTATCCAGAAACACATAGATGTTGGAGGCCTGACACTGTGGAGACAAACAGGTTCAGAATCATTTAAGGTTCATATTTCTTCCTTAGTTCCAACTGATTTTTGCATCCCAACTTTCCACAAGTAGAAATTGTGAAACCATATGACAATGGCAGCACTTTCCATTGGTTCTTAAGATTTTTTTTCCTGTTACAGCTTTCTGAAATACATCTTTTAAAGTTTTCTGCCCTACAATATTACTCTTTTCTCTCATCTTGACCTATCTCCTTTTAATTCAAGGATCTGAAAGTTAATTACCTTTATACTATGAGCACCTTCTTTTGAGAGATGTACCCCATAAGATCTATGTCATGGATCCATGGATTTCTCATCTATGCCTCATACTACTAATATCCCCCCTTACACACACACACACACAGACACACACACAGACACAAACACACACACACATACATACCACATACTTATTCACTCTTTGTTAAATTCCTTTTTCACAGCTACTCCAGATATGATGATTGTTTAATGTCGACGTCAAAATGACACTATACACTGAAAAGCAGAAACATCTTGCAAGACCAAGGCAAGATAGATACCTGAAAAAGTATTTTATACTCCTGTGGTGAGCATTTTTTTTCTTTGGTGTGTGCCCACTGGAAAACAAAGTAACTGTGTTTAGGAACTTAACTGAATAGCAAATATTACTGAACAGTAGTTTACTTAAAAAAACAAGCTTCATTTATGAAAACAGCTTTAGACTTTAGAAATATTGTAAAGATTTTACAGGGAGTCCCCATATATATCATTTCCCCTATAATAAATATCTTAATATAGTATGGGACATTTGTTACAATTAGTAAACCATATTGATACATTATTATTAAAACATTTCATACTTTATTCAGATTTCCTTCAGTTTTATCTGATGTCCTTTTTCTGCCCCAGGATACCACATTACATTTGTTCTAATAATCTCCTTACATTCCGCTTGGTTATGACAGCTTTTCAGACATCCCTTGTTCCATAACGTGGACAATTTTGAGGAGTTTTTGTCAAGTATTTTGTAGGATGCTCTCTAGTGGAATTTGATATTATTCTCATTATTAGACTGGAATTATGTATTGTGAGTGAGATTATGTATCTTGAGAGAGGGAGAGTGACAGAAAGATTGAAATTTTTTAAAACATTAGTTTCCCCCACTTGACGTAAGGACAGGGATTTTATTCAGTGCGTGTTTTAGTCTGTTTGGGTTGCCATAACAAAATGCCATAGACTGGGTGGCTTAAACGGCAGAAATTTATTTCTCACAGTTCTAGGATTCAATTCCTAGTGAAGGAAGACTCTTTTCCTGGCTTGTAATGACCACCTTCTTATTATTCTATTCATGTGGCATTTCCTTTTTTTTTTTTTTTTTTGCGGTACGCGGGCCTCTCACTGTTGTGGCCTCTCCCGTTGCGGAGCACAGGCTCCGGACGTGCAGGCTCATCGGCCATGGCTCACGGGCCCAGCCGCTCCCTGGCATGTAGGATCTTCCTGGACCGGGGCACGAACCCGTGTCCCCTGAATCGGCAGGCGGACTCTCAACCACTGCGCCACCAGGAAAGCCCCAGCATTTCCTTTTTGCATGCTGGAAGAGTGGGGGGAATCTCTTTTTCTTCCTGTTCCTTTAAGACCACCAATCCTATTGGATTAGGGGCCATTTTTTTAATCTCTCTTAATCTTTACCTCCCAAAAGTGCAATCTCCAGCTACAATCACAATGGAGGTTAGGGCTTTAAATATATGACTTTAGGGAGGGACACAAGTCAATCCATAGCATCCCTTATTTATTTATTCAATAATATGTTATACCTATATGGACATATAAATATCTAGTTCCACTTTACCTTATAATCCAATACTACTTTATTTATTTAGTTGTTTCAGATTTGGCCATTAGGAGCTCATTTCTTGGTTTATGTGTAACTATCGTTACCTAATATTAGTATTAATTTCAATCACTCCTAACTGAAGAATTGGTAAAAATGATTAACCATGTAAAAGTAATACAACAGTATCTCATCTAGTATGGTAGGTTTTCCAGATAATGTTACATTTTGTCCCAAGCTTTCCTAGCCTGATTTCAGTCTCTGCAGTATGGTTTCTCTATTTATATGTGGTTGTTTCTTGTTGTTATCGTTGTTGTTCCTCCTCTCCTCTTCCCACTCCTCTTGCTTTTTTGTCCTGTTCTTTCCATATTTTTCTAGGCTCTCTTTCTTTACTGTTACCTGACAGATGAGTTTCCTGGTTTCTTTTAATTCTATTTCTTCCTGTTTAATACGGGAACATAGTTGTATTTCAATAATTATTTGATGTGTCTAATTTTGTAAAAAATTTTCAAAATAGCTCTTGAATTATCATCCACTTTTTTTAGACAACAGGGTTTTGTAGCTTTGTGTGTTTTGATATAATGACTTATCATTACATCAAAACACTAAAAGAAAAAAGCGTATCAAAGCCATATTCAACATCTATTGGTAAACAGAGAACATTTAATTCATGTATGTATTTCATGCAGAAAGGGTGAAGATTTGGCATCTTTAGAACAATTCAATATGTTGGGCAAATATGCTTAACATTTTAAACTCTTGGAGCTTTTATTCTATTTATTGGAGGTTTTATTTGACCCTAAAATAGATTTTGTGCTGAAATTTTGTATTTTTATGCAGTTTTAATGTGAGATAACCATAAAAGGCAAAACAGTATGAAACACTGACAAATTGGTACAGGAAAAATGAAAATATTAATAATTATGAAAACCTCCACAACGTTACATTATGTAAAAAATTAAATCACACAGTACCAGTTATTGTTTATCCCTACATACAATTATTTCAGAATTTTAAAACCTACACATAATTTTCTATCTTTGAAAATTGTGTATCTTGAATTGGAATGAAGTCCATCATAATTTTTCTCAAAATCATTAATGGAATGAGGGGAGTTTTGATAACCAATGGTAATCTGAAGGTTTCTTCAAAAAAAGAAAAAAAACTTTAAAAGAAAGATAAAGATGCACGCACACACACAAATGCCCACAATAAAGACAGATGACAGAGATGGCTGCAAATTTCAAAATACTTATATTTAAATATTCCAGAAAACCAAGTACAGCAGAGTCACCTGTCATTATACTTTTAAGGAGATTATGAGAAATCTAGAAAAAAGAATGTGAAATAAAGAAAATAGGAATTAGCAGGGAGCCTAAGATTGATCTAAAATCACTTTTAGAGAGAAATGTCAATACTAAGTTTGAAAACATTTAAAAAGAATTTGGGCATATCAGAGCAGAGACTACAGGGAGAGAAGTTAAAATGTGTGACCTGAGGTGGCAGCTTTTCAAGACATTGCTCTGGGGAAAAAGAATGTGAAAAGGAAGGGACAGGTACTCTAGATATAGGGTGATATAACAAAATAAAGCAAGAGTTGCAAATTTATGTTGTGCAAAACAAAAAAGGACAACAGCAAAAGACACTGAAGCCACATAATCCTTCTCCTAACCCCCCAGAAGAATAAAGGCATCCATTAAAGAAATTATTCTTTACTACACTGGCAGAAAAAGCATTCTTGAACTAGGAATTCACTCCAAATTTGTGAAATAAATACATATGAAATAAATAGAAAAAAGCAGCCTAAATTTTTTTTTTTTGGCCACACCACGTGGCATGTGGGATCTTAGTTCCCCGACCAGAGATAAACCATGCCCCCTGCAGTGGAAGCATGGAGACTTAACCACTGGACTGCAAGGGAAATCCCAGTCTAAATATTTTTAAAATTTCTATTAGAAAGAGAAACCAAACAAACAAACAGAAAATGAGAATAAAAACATTGCTTAATGAAATGCTCTTCCCCCCACCCAAATAAAATGCACCAAAAAGTACAAAGAAGAAAATTAATAAAAACGTTCCTGATTATTTTCTACAAAACATTTGGAATTATGTAAAACCATCTTGAATCACAAATCCAAAACCAGAAAACACAAATGTTCAAAATAAAAGAGGAGAAAAAGAAGATTATTGAATTGAGGAAAGAAATGGAAGAAGTAAAAACCATCACAGAAATTAACATTAATATCAAATGGAAATTTAACAATGATTACTGAAGAAAGTTAGTCAAACCAACAATAGAATAAAAAATAGACTATAAAAGAAGAAGTAAAAAAGGAGCTAGAAGAAATGGTTGAGG
>NW_020174917.1:3767655-3898105 GCF_003031525.2 Neophocaena asiaeorientalis asiaeorientalis | reverse complement strand
TATAAAATTGGTTCTGAAGGAAAAACAAAAACTGAACTAAACTAGTATTTAAAATTACAAGAAAAAAAGTCCAAATGTAAAAACAACCTGAATCTTAATATTGAAGGATTCTTAGGATATCTAAGAAAATTGGTTTGGAAAGCAATTTCAAGATATATCTGCATATAGAATAACATTTAGAAAGACAAAGTCCATAGGGCCTCATGTAAAGAAAAAACAAGTTACTTGCAAATACCTGAAAATTGGACTTGCATCAAACATCTCTAGAGCCACATACATAGTGAAACAAAAGTGTATGGGCAGCTTCAAGAAAATCAAGGAATTAAATTATGAACAAAGAATTTTTTGCCTATATAAGCTGCTCTTCCAGTATCAAGGCCAGAGAAAAAGTTTTTTAACATGCAAGATAGCAGCCAATACTGTACTTTTTGAAGATTCTAGAAATGGTGAGCTTTATTAAAGAATGATAAAATTTTAGGAAAATGAACAATGAATAGAATTTAAAATATTTAATTGTAAATCCAAGTTGTAATTGAAGGTGGGAATGAGGATAGAATAATAACCATTTACAAGTTATATTTACTAACAAAGTAGAAATAATGTAACTCAAATATGAGAAGATAAGTGCTAAAAGAGGAAAGAACACTAGTTTATTGATTCTAATATAGACAAAATATAAGGCAAAGTATGTAAATAAAAAACTGAAGAACAAGCTAATAAAAACATTAATAAGAAAGAGGAGACTTACAGATGTTAAAATGGCATACATTCAAAGTCAACTGATATACTTAACATAAAGCACTCATAAACTTAAAGGAAATTTTAACAAAGGAAGAAAATCATAACTTGTGAAGAAGAAAACACAGGAAATATAGCATTTGGAAACATAGTATTACACTGAGGAGTAATTTGACAGATGTGAGATCAAATATATCAGTTTTGTGAATAAACATGAGGGTCAAATCACCTATTTAAAAAATTCAAATTGCCTTACAGAGAAAGAACCTACTAAATGCTGTTTCCCAGGGACTCACTTAAAACAAAGTGGTTTTAAAAATGAATAAATAAAAACACACAAGTAAAAACAAGGAGAAAAATAGGCATTGCTATTAGAATATCAGGCAAAATATAATAAATAGGATTAAATATTCTAAGATGTGTGTTTTTGAATGCTAAAAGCCACAATCCACAATATAGTACCACACGTGAATACATATGCACCAAATAATACTGCAATAAACTTACTAGAGCAGAAAGAGGGGACAAAAGAGACAGAAGCATAAAAATATCAGAAGGGTTAACACACTACCCTCAGTAAAAGTCAGGTAAAAAAAATGGACCAAAAAAATTAGAAATAGGGACTTCTCTGGTAGTCCAGAGGTTAAGACTCCAAGCTCCCAATGCAGGGGGCCTGGGTTCAATCCCTGGTCAGGGAACTGGATCCCGTATGCCACAACTGAAGATCTCACATGCTGCAACTAAAAAAGACCCTGCACACAGAAACAAAGATCCGTTGTGCCACAACTAATACCCAGCACAGCCAAATAAATAAATAAATATTTTTTAAAAAGTAGAATATAGAAAAGATGCTAGAGTGTAATCAATTTTTAGATCATATGGAAACAGGTAAAACTTTGCCACATGGTAATAGAGAATACACTTTTTTCTACAGTGAAATTAGATTTTTGAAATTTTGGTATGAAAAAAATATAAGAAGAAAAGTCAAAAGAAAAATGACAAACAGTAAATACACACTTGCAACTTTAATACAAATAAAGAGTCAATATCAATAAGAGCATACTTGTATAAATATGTATAAATAGAACAACAAAAAACTTTACAGAAAAAATGGAAAGACATAAACAAGTAATTATTTTAAAAGGTGTGAAAATTGCCTGTAAACTCTGGAAAGATTTCCAACCTCACACATCATAAGTAAAATAAAAATTAAAAGAATCCTGAGCAACTATTTCTCATCAGTTATAATGACCAAAAATAAAAGCTTGGTAATATGTTAAGTTTGGAACCAAGCACTCTCATTCATTGCTTTGGAAATGCAAAATGTTTTAACCTCATGAATATGAATTTGACTACATCTAACAAAATTGTACATGCTTCAACATGCAATCCAATAATCTCCAACAATTGAAAAATACATCTGCGCAAGGTTAGTTTTTGCAACATTATTTGTAAAAGAGTGCAAGAAAAGAGCATAGTGTCCTGCATTTTATGTTAAAAGAAAAGTGAAATAAGAAAACATTCATTTATCTTCATGCTTTTGCAAAAAGAAATACAGGAAGGATAAACCAGAAACTTAGTAAATTGGTTACCTCCAGGGTAAGTGGGAAGAGAGTTGAAAAGATTGAGGGTGAGGTACATCCTTAAGAATATTCTTTTTAATATATAATTAAAAAATTCTGGAATCATGTTAATATCTTATCACAAAAAAGTAATATAAAATAAAATCCTCACATAGATAATTACTATGTTTAAAAATAGTTTTGTTCTAGTATGCACTCTCCAAGTAAAATTTATCGCTACAAGATGCTGACTTTCAATTTCAAGGTTTGGTATTTCTTGTTGTATAACTCTTCCTGTTTTAAATTGTCTGAATCCCGAGGTACTGGCTATTGTTATAATAGCAAAGTCTATGATGGCTCAATTTAATAGAAACCTGGAAGTATATGACTCACCAGTACCATTATTAAACAGACTATTCTGATCATGCTGACTAAAAGTAACATTTGGCATGTTTCATTGAAACTCCTTTCAAGTACACAAATATGGCACAGTATAACAATAGGTTTCATAGCTCTATTAAACATATCCTGTAAAATAATTGGCTTATCACTTTTTAGGCAATGACTCCTTAAAACTTTAAAGTTTGACTTCTGATTCTAAAAATACACACCAACTTTTATTATTATATTTTCCAATTGCCTATCTGTGTAAATGTGTACTGTTCTCATTTTTTCCACTGCAAGGATAGCAGATGCATAAATTCTTTTCTATTTGCAAATCTCAAGTCAGCATTAAAAATGATAAACAATATTTCTGTATTTGAAAATGGCCTTGTTGAGGCTGAGAAAGAACCGGAGGCAATTAAATACCTTTTTTTGTCACTGCTTAATATAAGGCTTTATTTTTCTATCTCTGTGCTTAATATGGGAATAAAAACAAAATGAGATGAACTAACATTAATGAAACCCTTAAGTGAGTAATGGAGGTGAAAAGTTCAACAAGCAATAGAAAACTCAATATTGAGGAAAAGGGAATATTTGACAATGAATGGTTATTCACATATTAGCTTGGATGGATAAAGTACATCATTTATAATTCTGAGAGCTTGTGTTCAGTTTTCACATGAGTTTTACTTTATATAATACCAAGAATCTCAGTTGCATCATTTTGGATCTTTCAAATATGTATGATTTTTTAAAAATCAGGTAGGCGAATGATTGTTTGAGGGCCAATTTGCATTTATTTGAACACCTATCAAGCTCAACATTCTCTTCTCAGTGGCTGGATGAAGCAGGGGAGTAATGATATGAAATATCATTTTTCAGTCTGCACAAGTTATAAGACGGCATGAGTAAAACACCAAGTTGCCGGAGCTAAGGAGAATGTTTTAGACCCATAATTCAGGAAATGCTCAGCAGAGGTTTATTTTCAGCTCAGCTACAATCTAGAAGTGATTCTTTCTGCCAAAAGACCTTAATTGTATACACCTGTCCATTACTTAATGCCTTTAATTTGTGTAAACTGTCTCTGAAAAATCTTCCACTCAATAAAAATTATTAAATAAACATTGATTTTATTATTTTTTATCTTAGTATGTTTTCATAATTATAGACAAATTGCAGAATAGAACACAGAACTCCTGTTACCCACACTCACATTTTGGTCATTTGTTTATCTATATCACCCTCCCCAAACACACACACACATTTTTTTTTTGTTTTTAATCATGTAATAGAAATTTGCAGGTATTATATACCACAATCTATTTATAAATACTTCAGTATATTTTATACTTATATTTAAAGTACTCACAGGCCAGTCTAGAATTAATTTGAGAAGGGACCACATAAGAGTGCTAATATTAGGAGGCCTGTTTCATGGTCACCAAAGCAAGTCAACCACATTAATGTAACAATTTTCACATAAGGCTGGTCACTTTGAAAGGTAACAGTGACACACAGTAACATTTCTTTCCCTTCAAGATATTTCTGGTGTGTAACAAAACTTAATGGTTCTGTAAATTAAAATAGCCCTGAGAACTTCACAAGACTGTAGATAACTCCTAATTCTGTCTCCATTATAGCATTATTAAAACAGAAATATCTTAATTCATATCTGTAGTGCACTTACATTTTGACCCAATGTTATGTTTTCAGGTCTGATGAAGCAGCTAACTCACCCTATGTAATTTCTTGTACTCCAGGTACTCAGACAATCAGCCATATTATTGAAGCAGAGTTCACTTATTCATATTGCGATGGACTCATAGATTCCTTTTGTATTTAGTGAGTTTTAGTCCATTCGCATTATTATTTTGATGCTCAAAGTGCCCCATATTTGTCCATGAAAATTCTTTAAGCTGGCTTTTGTGATTATCATGCCCCAATCATTCTTTGAGTTCTTACTGTCTGGTACAAAACATATTCCAGTCTCACCTTGTACTTTCCCTCCCCCAGCACAGAAACCTGTAATTTCCTCGAGGAATCCTCATTTCTAGACAACTGTGGAGGATTATATTTGGAAACAAAGACCTAGCCCTTGATGTTTTCATTGTTATTTGAATGTTGCTGCACCCACGCCCTGACAGTGGACAGAGCAAGCTTCCCACACGTGTATAAGTGCATGTGCGCACATGCGCGTGCACACACACACAGAGCTATCTATCTACCTATCTATCATCTATCATCGGTCTATCTCTCTACCTCTATCATCTATCAAAATCAATGAGCACACTGATTTCTCAAATTCCATGTTTGTAAGTACCTCCCTTTTCAGACAAGGAGTAACCAGTCTCCTGCTTTTCTCAGTGTGTTTACTTATTTGATTAGTTTCTCAGTATGTGAGCAAGCGCTGGCACTGTGTGTGGACACCCTGCTCAATGTATCTGGGTTCTTGTTGGGATTCTGCCACTCCACCACCACTATCTAAACACCTGACTCTCCTTGAACTGTGACATCCCACAACAAGTCACATCTACCGTGCAAATTCTCTCCTCATCAACTCCAGCTTGGAAAATGCATGGAAGCCTCCTTCTTCAAACTGACTGGACACTAACACCCCATTGCTGAACTTGTACCCCTAACTTCCTATGTGGAATCACCAATTCAGCAATAACCCCAGGCCAGTTTGCACCCCTGCACTGATTCACTTCTCTCCCCCTCACACTTCACACTGCAGCAGTCACTGTCACTTATCTCTGCATGGATGCCCTACTAACTCCACTCAAACCCAACACCCATTCTGCTTAAATAATTATTAAAGCATGTGCTTTAGTTTCAGAAATTACATTTCCTCCAAAATTTAAAATTGGTTGATGACTTAGTTAAACATTCTTCACATTAAGATACTTCAGATTTTCTTAAAAACTTTTAATTTTTCAACACTGAAGATAAAAACAAAGCTACTATTAAAAACCTGATTAGTACTCTGGGACTGCATTTGTTACAAATGTTCTAACACAAATGGGTATACTTTTTTTTTAACATAGTTACATAGAATTAGAATTATTGCAATCTTTTAAATTCTTGCATGGTCTTTTTATATTTATTTTCTCACATTGGTTATCTTGTTTTCATTAGTTAATAAATGCCAGTAAATCTACTGGGAAATTTGACCTGTTTGCTCCATGGGCACCATTATCCCCCAGCATTTCATCTGAGAAACCATCCTGAATCTCACAATCATTGTTATACAGTTTTAAAGCATCTATTGTGTTATTAAAAACAACATATGCACATACACACACAGATACACACCCACACTCACACATTATTATTTTTTTTAACTTAGAAAGTGGATATCACTCTTTATGCACATTCCTGGGTCATTTGTTTTTCCAGTTACTATTACATTTCTATGATTTATCTATATTATTTTTACCCTAATTCAATCATTTCCAGCCACATAATATTCTGTCTTGCTCATACATCCATATTCCCACCAGTGAAATCAAGTTTGTTTTCTGAAATTTGTTATGAAAAGTAGTGCTCTGAGCATTCTTGGGAATGTATCCCAGAGTACATATGGAAAAGTTTCCCCTTGGTATATATTGGCAAACAGAAATTTTGGGTTGTAGGGTATGTGGCATTTTCAACCTTCAGAAATAGAAGTCACTTAAAATCCTACCAGTTATGTAGCATCTAGAGTCAGATTCTAACACTTAATTCTGTCAGATTTTATTATTTATATTAATTAATGGGTGTGCAATATTTTGTATAATTTTATTCATAACTTGAAGTTCATAATTCTTAGTTTCCCCCACTGCAGGTATGATTTTACCATAAGACATAGAGAGCTAGGGTTTTCATATTAAATCAGCTGAGACTTCAGATATGTTTAATGAACCATAGCACCAAAGCCAAAAATTTCACGTCTTTCTTGGCAATTTTATTTTTTTTACATCTTTATTGGAGTATAATTGATTTACAATGTTGTGTTAGTTTCTGCTGTAGAACAAAGTGAATCAGCTGTATGTATACATATATCCCCATATCCCCTCCCTCTTGAGCCTCCCTCCCAAACTCCCTATTCCACCCCTCTAGGTCATCACAAAGCATCGAGCTGATCTCCCTGTAATATGCAGCAGCTTCCGACTAGCCATCAATTTGACATTTGGTAAATGTAAAATTTATCAAATGCTACTCTCTCACTTCGTCTCAGCTTCCCTTTCCCCTCCTTGGCAATTTTTATATCCACCATCCAGGTGGACAAGTCCCCTTCTTATGTACTTCAGTTTTGGAATCTTAATTGTTTCCCCAGAAGATGTCTGTATTGAGTGTTGTATCTTTCTATTATATACTGTTGCTATTTAAAATTTTCAATTTTGTCTTCTGTATTTTCTCATCTTATAGTAGATACAAGCCTAGTATAAAACTGCTTATTCTGAGTGAGGTTGGATGTGGTTTGATTTAACCTAAACATTTTGTTGTCAATTACAATTTCTTAAATTATCTTTATCACTGGTCAACATTATTGTTATTCTCCCATGATTAGTAATCCACACGCTATCTTTACTCATTTAAAAATTCTTAGCATATTGTAATGGTTTTGTGGTATAAACAGCTATTTTACAAGTCTACCCAATTTAACATCATATAGACTAGTTCTGATATAGACATATACATCAGTATAACAGAATATAAACCTCAGAAATAAATTCACTAATATTGTTACATGGTCATGAAAGACCTTTGACTCAATCTGCACTGACAGTATATATATAATATTGATTTTTTTACTCTATTTCTTAATTTGATATTTTATAGCGGAATATGTTTACATATGATTATATCTCATACTAATACTTTAGCATTAAAATTATGTGAATTAAAATATAACTTTAATACATAACTTATGATTTACTGTAACACTTTTTTTTAACATCTTTAGTGGAGTATAATTGCTTTACAATGGTGTGTTAGTTTCTGCTTTACAACAAAGTGAATCAGGCATACATATACATATAACCCCATATCTCCTCCCTCTTGTATCTCCCTCCCACCCTCCCTATCCCACCCCTCTAGGTGGTCACAAATCACCGAGCTGATCTCCCTGTGCTATGTGGCTGCATCCCAATAGCTTTCAATTTTACATTTGGTAGTGTATATATATGTCCATGTCACTCTCTCACTTTGTCCCAGCTTACCCTTCCCCCTCTCTGTGTCCTCAAGTCCATTCTCTATGTCTGTGTATTTATTCCTGTCCTGCCCCTAGGTTCTTCAGAACCATTTTTTTTTTTCAGATTCCATATATATGTGTTAGCATACAGTAATTGTTTTTCTCTTTCTGACTTACTTCACTCTGTATGACAGACTCTAGGTCCATCCACTTCACTACAAATAACTCAATTTTGTTTCTTTTTTATGGCTGAGTAATATTCCACTGTATATATGTGCCACATCTTCTTTATCCATTCATCTGTCAATGGACACTTAGGTTTGCTTCCACGTCCTCGCTATTGTAAATAGAGCTGCAGTGAACATTGTGGTACATGGCTCTTTTTGAATTACAGTTTTCTCAGGGTATATGCCCAGTAGTGGGATTGCTGGGTCGTATGGTAGTTCTATTTTTAGTTTTTTAAGGAACCTCCATACAGTTGTCCATAGTGGCTTATCAATTTACATTCCCACCAACAGTTCAAGAGGGTTGCCTTTTCTCCACACCCTCTCCAGCATTGTTTGTAGATTTCAGATGATGGCCATTCTGACTGGTGTGAGGTGATACCTCATTGTAGTTTTGATTTGCATTTCTCTAATAATTAGTGATGTTGAGCATTCTTTCATGTGTTTGTGGGCAATCTATATCTTCTTTGGAGAAATGTCTGTTTAGGTCTTCTGCCCATTTTTGGATTGGGTTGTTTGGTTTTTTGATATTGAGCTCCATGAGCTGCTTGTAAATTTTGGAGATTAATGCTTTGTCATTTGCTTCATTTGCAAATATTTTCTCCCATTCTGAGGGTTGTCTTCTCATCTTGTTTATGGTTTCCTTTGCTGTGCAAAAGCTTTTAAGTTTCATTAGTTCCCATTTTTTAATTTTTGTTTTTATTTCCATTTCTCTAGGAGCTGAGTCAAAAAGGATCTTGCTGTGATTTATGTCATAGAGTGTACTGCCTATGTTTTCCTCTCAGAGTTTTATAGTGTCTGACCTTACATTTAGGTCTTTTATCCATTTTGAGTTTATTTTTGTGTATGGTCCTAGAGGGTGTTCTAATTTCATTCTTTTACATGTAGCTGTCCAGTTTTCCCAGCACCACTTATTGAAAAGGCTGTCTTTTCTCCATTGTATATCCTTGCCTCCTTTGTCATAGATTAGTTGACCATAGGTGCATGGGTTTATCTCTGGGCTTTCTATCCTGTTCCACTCATTTATATTTCTGTTTTTGTGCCACTACCATACTGTCTTGATTAACGTAGCTTTGTAGTATAGTCTAAAGTCCGGGAGCCTGACTCCTCCTGCTCCGTTTTTCTTTCTCAAGATTGCTTTGGTTATTCGGGGTCTTTTGTGTTTCCATACAAATTGTGAAATTTTTTGTTCTAGTTCTGTGAAAAATGCTATTGGTAAAAAATATGGAACGCTTCACGAATTTGCATGTCATCCTCACGCAGGGGCCGTGCTAGTGCCAATCTTCTCTGTATCGTTCCAATTTTAGTATATGTGCTGCTGAAGTGAGCACTACTGTAACACTCTGAATTTCTTATATCAAACAATTTGAGTTTTTAATCTTATGACACAAGAAACTTATTTAAGATAACAATAAACATTTAACCCAATAATATGAACATGTAATGAGTTTAAAATAGATACATTTTTAGGATACCATTCTTCAAAATGTTCAATAGTCATAGACAGTATGTCACAGAGTTTGTGCTATGTACAAGAGTTTGTTTTTGTGAGATTTGAAATTTGGCTCATTCTGGGATTTTGTTATTCTAACATGTGATGCAACATATTGAAATAAACTGTATTTATTCTTCCTTTTCCACACCTATTTCCCTTCCTGATTACTCCAGTCACAAACAGTAGGTGGGGATGAGCAAGACAGGTGCTTATGTGTGTGTGTGTTGTGTTGATAAGGGATCAAGGTGCTCCACAATCCAGAGTCAGAGGCTAAGTAAGTAGAGTGAGGATGGTGTTCAAAGGAAACAGACAGCCCAGCAAGGGCTATTGGTACCAGAACAGGATTAGAACTCAATCTTGGGCAGGGGGGCAGAGGTGACAGCAGCTGCCCAGGCTAGAGTATTGGATTTAGAGCAGCGTAAGAAGGGTATCTTCTTGGGGAGGCTGAAGCCTGGCTTAGTATATAATACCTAAGTATGAGAAGGGCATGCAAGAGGAGACTGCGTAGAAATGGAGAAAATGAAAATCAACCCTATGTTATTGGATTTAAATTAGAGATATTGTAAACTCAGAGATTTTAACCTATTGAGATGGATATAGAAATAAATGTGTGTGTGTGTGTGTGTGTGTATTTCTGGCTCTAACTACTACAATGTTCCTATGAGAAGTGACATACCAATAACAATGAACACACCTAGCACTAAAATCTTTTCTGTACTCTATTCTCCGTTAAAATAACCTAGAATTCCATTGAGAAATGACTCATTTTAGTAGTGGGTTAAGGAAAATACAAAATGAGATCCCAATGGGGTATTTTCTAGGCCAGAAAATAAAGAAGAGTTCAAAGAATGATGAGTGCATGCCAAAGGATATGTAAGTCCATTTAAAGAGATCCTCACTGTAAAAAACTTAAATGTCAAAATGATGATATTAATGGATTATACCTGATTAACTAAAATAAGAACTCATGAGTCTACACTAATATAAATTAGTGAATAGATGTTTGATGAAGTCTCAGACTATCTCCATCCCAGTACTTATATATATAAAAAGAAAGGGAAAAAAAAATAAAAGAGAGGAAAAAAGGAGGAATTTTAGAATGGATAATACTAGTATGTGTCATCTTAATCAAGTGCTCAAAGTCAAAATAAGTAAACAAGTAATGAGACAAATTTAAATGGTGTGCCATTACAGGATTGGATGGGAAGGACACGGCATCACTTCTTTGTTAAACCTGCCCAAAATACTTAATCTGAATTGAATTATGATGAGATATTTGAGAATCCCAAATAGAAGGGCATTATCAAAAACAACTGGTTTTTAATATGCCCAAGTGTCAAGGTCATGAAAGTCAAGGAAAACCTGAGAACTGTTCCAAATGAATAAAATCAGAATGACATAGAAAATAAATGCATGTGTGTAATTCTGGATTTTACCCCTTTATTTTAATGGATATTACTAGAATAATTGGAGAAATTTGAATGGTCTCAGGAGTAGATGGTAGTAATATATTAATATCAATTCCTGATCTTCATGTTTACATTGTGGTTCTCTAGAACATGATTGGAAGAAATATATACAAACATTTTTTGTGAGTGATTGGGTATCATGTCAGCAGCTTACTCTTAGATGATTCAGAAAAAAGTTATTTGTGATGTACTTGCCACACTTATTAACTTTGAGGTTGTTTCAAAAAAATTTTTAATGTAAAAATATAATTGTTATATACACACACAAATTGCCCACACTGTTTTTGTATTATTGTGCATAATTTTATTTATTTTGCTACTGCAAGATAGGGGAAAATGTCCCTCCAGGTTCACTTTACAAGATGGGTATAAAAAAACATTTTTCCCCAAACATATATAAGTCTTTAAATATTTTTATTATGATTACTTAATGCTTGATTATATAGAAGATAATTCATTGAGGCAAGGTCCAGCTGGATACATTTTCCCATCTTCCAATGTTCACAAGGATTAAGGAAACTTGTAGTCTTATCAAAGGCTATCAAAAATTATTGACTCAGGATTTAATCAAAACCATGAAATGGCATAAAGCCATGTAATAGTTAAAATAATATCAAATAAAAAAGCATTTTGTAAGTTAATGCCTTTGTAAATTAGACTTTTAACATGTTATATTTCCTTATAGAAGAAACTTTTAGTATAACTTTAAGGGAAAAACTGAATGTTGGTCATTTATTTTCCATGACCAGAAAGACATCATTCGTTAAAATAATCAATAGTTGGTACAGATTATTAGCAGTATTAATTACAACATCATCATTTCTCCTACACATAAATGAATTTCAGAAAATCACACTCTTAGTTTCTCACCACTGATTAGTGGCAGAAGCAGAACTAATGATAACAATAATGGTTTTAATTAGTGATGTTATTTTATGGCACACAGTGCATTCTCATTCATTTACTCAAGGAACCACAATCACCCTATATGATGGATTATATCCTCATTTTATACATAAAGATAAAATTCTCACAATGTGTTGAAAAAGTTGCCCAAGTTTCACACAGCAAAGTGGAGGATCCTGCAATTTGTTATCTAACTGATCTAGACTTCAAAAACCATAAATTACTTCAAACTACTTCCACCTAATGTAGTGTATTTATTTCCCCATGCCACATTGTGAAAGGTATTTTTGTGTTGATGTATCTTTAAGGGCTATTTCTAGTAGTCACTTAATTGATTATTTATGATCCTCTCCCTCCCTTTTGAACTTGGATTGAATTATGGGAATTGGTCTTAAATCTTTAAAGAATCAGCCTCCATTGATCACATGCCTCTATAACTTGTGTCACATGACCATTGAAAATACAACTTGGGAAGATCTTTGGTTTATTGAGGAAAGAGAAGTTATAGCCTATATTTTGTAAACATTAGTATGACTATATATCAAAACAGAGGGTGTAAACAGCCTATTAGTACAGCATCTTCATCATGACACTCTTCCCTTTCAATCACTTCTCCATAAGAATATTCCTGCTTGAATATAATGGAACATTATATACCATTTTCCTTCTGCCTATTCAATTTTTACATGTCAGTCAAATATCTTCCCCAGTATAACTGATTATTTTTGTTTTTCCAATCAAGAAGTACCCATATCACAAAATGGCTGGAGTAATTGTTTTGAGACATGAAATATAGTATTTTAGTTAGGATCATTTGCCTTTCAATATAATTTTCTAAGAAGTGAAAGAAGAGATTTGATTGAAATAATTGTGTTTTTTCTCCATGATGGCAATCTGGAGATTAAGAATGATTTCTGAATCATTATAAAATTCCTCTGTATTAGTTATCTATTGTGACATAACAATATTAACACAGACTTAGTGTTTATGACAACACATTATCATTATTATTATATCATAGTGTGTAAAGCTTTAAGAGTTTGGGCATGACTTAGTTAATTCAAGTTCTCATAAGGATGCAATTACTGTGTTGGCTGACGCTGTGGTCTCATCTGACACTTTACTCGGAAATGATCCACTTCTAAGCTTTCATGTGGGCAGGATTCAGTTACTTAGAAGGCTGTGGAACTAAAAACCCCATTTTCTTGCTGGGGGTTCCTTGGAAGCCACTTTTAGCAACTTGCCATGCAACTCACACACAACATGGCAGCTTCCTTCTGCAAAACCAGCAAGGAAGAGAAATTATTGTAGCAACACAGTTTACAGCCTTACATAACCTAATCGTGAACATGTAAAAACATGCACCCATCATCTTGCCTTATTCCACTCGTTACCAGCAAGTCATAGGCCCTGTCCACACTCAGAAGAGGATCACACAAGGATGTGAACAACAAGAGCTAGAGATCATGTGTGCAACCCTAGCATCTGTTCCCCACAGATCACCCTCTGGACTCTAGTTGTTTATATCCTTCCCACATGCAAAATACATTGATTCTCCTTCTAATGAGACATTCACGAGACACTGATTCCATTAAAGATTTTGCTCTAAGTCTATAATCTTATCACCTAACAAGATTGGATCTAGATATGGACGAGGCTCTTTGTGTGTAGTTCTCTGTAATGAAAGAAACCAGTTAACTGTAAAATATAGAGAGAAGTTTTCCAGCCCCTCCCCAACAAATCAACATGCAGCAGTTGAACAGTCACATGGGAACATCTACAGGCATTCCCATTATAACGGGGGGAAATGGAGAGAAGTAGTCATTGATCCTAAAATTCTGAAATCCAGTCCTGTGAATGTTGGAATTTCTTGATTATGTATGTATAAAAGTCACTATTTAACCATAAAAATTACTCATTTAAATTAGTTAATAAAAAATATAAAACCTAACAAGTATCAGATATTTGTTCTACATATTTGCACAGAAAGATGTGCTTCATTTCATTAAGAAGCTAATGTCACATTAGAGGAAAGATACATAATTTATTGGAATTTTGTGAATAATGAAATGCATATTATATTACCTCTGAATGTATTCACATCCTCTTCCAATAAGATATCATTTGAAAGGGCAAGAAAGGTAACTTCTGTTTTTAAATATTTATTTTATTTTTGGCTGTGTTGGGTCCTCGTTGCTGTGCACGGGCTTTCTTTAGTTGCAGTGAGTGGGGGCCACTCTCCGCTGCAGTGCCCGGGCCTCTCATGGCAGTGGCCTCTCTTTGTTGCAGAGCACAGGCTCTAGAGTGCAGGCTTCAGCAGTCGTGGCCCACGGGTTTTAGTTGCTCCGCAGTATGTGGGATCTTCCCGGACCAGGGCTCGAACCCATGTCCCCTGCACTAGCAGGCCGACCCTCAACCACTGCGCCACCAGGGAAGCCCCATTTTATTTTTTATATATTTGAATCCTAATACTAATTTTGTCATTTTTAGCTATATCCAAATCTGTGGCATAGAAATAAATAAAATACAAATATATATATATATCTCACTCACTATCAATATATTATATGATAGGAAGAATTTTCCAAGTACATTATAATGTGTTTTGAACTGTGGGCATTCATTGTAGTATAACAACAGCCTGAAGAAATTTTAGTGTGTAAGCTCTTCAGTAGTTTAATCAGTATACATCTCCATTTTCAGTTTGGCATATAGGCAGAAATAAAACTGTAGCTATATGTTTGTCACTTTGGGATTTACCTTAAATCCTTCAGGTTGTCTTTCTATTTTGATAATCCTTTGCCAAATTACTTTTTTTAAAAAATTGAGTTAAAATTGGTATATAACCTTATATTAGTTTCAGGTGTATAATATTATAATTTGATATTTGGATACACCTCAAATTGAACACCACCAAAAGTCTACTAGTTATCATCCATCACCATACAACTGACTCCCTATGCTTTTGCCACCCCTCAACCTCCTTCTCCTTTGGTAACCACCAGTCTGTTCTCTGTATCTATGAGTTTGTTTTTGATTTGTTTTGTCTGTTTGTTTTCAGATTCCACATATAAGTGAAAACATATGGTATTTGTCTTTCTCTGAGTTATTTCACATTGTATAATACCCTCAAAGTCCTTCCATTTTGTTGCAAATGACAAGACTTCCTTCTTTTTATGGTTGTGTAGTATTCCATTACATGTATATGTGTGTGTGTGTATATATATATATATATATATATGGCTCACATCTTTTTTATCTATGCATCCATTTATGAACATTTAGCTTGTTTCCTTATCTTGGTTATTGTAAATAATGCTGCAATGAACATGGATGTATATATTTTTTCAAATTAGTGTTTTCACATTTTCCAGGTAAATATCCAGAAATGGAAAAGCTTGATCATATGGTAGTTCTATTTTTAAATTTTGAGAAATTTCCGAATCATTTTCAATGGTGGCTATACAAGTTTACATTCCAACAAATAGTATATGAGATTTCTCTATTTTCCACATCCTCTTCAACATTTGTTATTTCTTATCTTATTGATAACAGCCATTCTAACAGGTGTGAGATGTTATCTCATTGTGGTTTCGATATGTATTTCCCTGGTATTTAGTGATGTTGAACATCTTTTCATGTACCTGTTGGCCATTTGTATGTATTCTTTGAAAAAATTTCTATTTAGATCCTCTGCCCATATTTTCAATGGGCTGTTTCTTTTTTTGTTGTTGAGATGCCTGACTGTTTTGTTTTCTTAAATATATTTTGGATATTAACCCCTTATCAAGGTTATGATTTGCAACTATTTTCTTCCATTCCGTGGGTTGCCTTTTCATTTTGTTGATGATTTCCTTCAATGTACAGAAGCCCTTTAGTTTGATGTAGCAGCTTATGTTTATTTTTGTTTCCCTTGCCTTTAGATTCATACCTCCCAAAATAATCACTAAGACCAATGTCAAGGAGTTTACCACATAAGTTTTCTTCTAAGAATTTATGGTTTCAGGTCTTATATTCAAGTATTCAATCCTTTTTAAGTTAATTTTTCTGTAGGGTGTAAGAAAGTAGCCTAGATTCATTCTTTTGCATGTCAAGTTTTCCCAACACCATTTATTGAACAGACTGTCCTTTCACCATTGTCCATGCCTGGATCCTTTGTTGGAAATTAACTGTCCATATATGTCTGGGCTCTTTGTTCTGTTCCACTGATCTGTGTTTCTGTTGTCATGCCAATACCATACTTTTGATTACTATAACTTTGTAGTATAGTTTGAAATCAGGAACTTGATACCTCATCTTTGTTCTTCTTTCTCAAGATTGTTTTGGCTATTTGGGATCTTTTATAAACCATACAAATTTTAGAATTATTTGTTCTAGTTCTGTGAAATATGCCATTGGAATTTTGAAAGGGAGTACACTGAATCTGCAGATTGTTTTGGGTAGTTTGAACATTTTAACAATATTAATTCTTCCAATCCATGGAACATCTTTCCACTTATTTGTTACTTCTTTAGTTTCTTTCATCAATGTCTTATAGTTTTCAGTGCAGTTTTTAACCTTGATTAAATTTATTCCTAGGTATTTTCTTCTTTTTTATGTAGTTGTAAATGAAATAGTTTTCTTAATTTCTCTTTCTGATAATTCATTACTAGTGTATAAAAATGCCATAGATTTCATTTCTGTATATTGATTTTGTATCCTGCAAATGTATTGAGTTCACTTATTAGTTCTAACAGATTTTTGGTGGAGTCTTTAGGGTTTTCTATCCACAAATGGTGACAGTTGTACTTCTTTCTTTCTTATTTGGATAACTTTAATTACTTTTTCTTGCCTAATTGCTCTGGCTAGGACTTCCAATACTCTGTTGAATAGAAGTGGTGAGAGTGGTATCCTTGTCTTGTTACTGACCATAGAAGAAAAACTTTGTTTTTCCTTGTTGAGTATAATGTTGGCTGTGGGTTTGTCATATACAGCCTTTATTATGTTGAAGTACATTCCTTCTGTAACCAGTTGGTTGAGAGTTTATATCATGAAAGGATGTTGAATTTTGTCAATTTTTTTTCTGAATCTACTGGAATGATCATACAATTTTTATCCTTCATTTTGTTAACATGGTGTATCATATTGATTGATTTGCAGATGTTGAGCCATCCGTGCATCTCTGGAATAAATCCCACTTGATCATGGTGTATGTTCTTTTTAATATATTTTTGAATTCAGTTTGCTAATATTTTCTTGAGGATTTTTCCATCTTTGTTCATCAGAGATATTGGCCTGTAATTTTCATTTTTTGTGATATCCTTGTCTGGTTTGGTATCAGGGTAATGCAGGCCTCCATTAAATGAGTTTGGAAATGTTCTCTCCAGTTTAATTTTTTGGAATAGTGTAACACTGGGGCAGGGCAAGCAGCCTTAGCAAGGTAGAGAGAGACTATCAATAAATGGTACCTGCCAGCCTCAAGCTAGCAGAGTAGGAGATTGAAAAAAATGGCACCTGCAAGCAATTACACCCCCAGAAAGAGTTTCAAGAGACATCTGTCCCTCTGACAGACACTTTAGGTTAGTTAATGAATCTTCTTCACGTATGGTCTAGGTGATTTCCAAATTGCTGCTTTTGAGCTGGGTCCCAGGGTGAGTCTGTGAAGAGCCCTTTAAAAGTGGAGTCTCAGTTTCCTATAGCCTTTTGAGTCTCCTGGACATAAGCCCCATTGTTTTTCAAAGCCAGTTATTTTGGGGGTTCATCTTTCCAGCGCAGTTCCCAAGGGTTGGGGTACCTGATGTGAGACTCAAGCGCCTCATTCTTCAGGAAGAAGCTCCTTTTTTGTGATATTTTGTGATATCCCTCCTGCTTGTGGGTCACTACTCTACTGGTAGGGGCCCTGTGGAGACTGCCTCTCTGCCTCTCCTACCTTACTCAATGTGGCCTTTTTATTGTTTGTTGTGGAAGAGCTGTTCTGCTGGTCCTCAGATTATCTTCAGAGAGAATTATTCCACAGGTAGCTGTAACTTTGGTGTGTCCCTGGGAATAGGTGAGACCTGTGTCTTCCTAAGTCCCATCTTCAACCAATTCCCCAAATGACTCTTCCCTTTAGCATTTTTAGACAGTCAAAATATCCCTCATCCAGTGTTTTCAGGATGAACTTATTGAACATTTTAATAAAATAGCTAATGTAATTCAAGAAAAAGTGACACTGTGACATTTCCACATATATTAAACAATGAAGAACATAAGTTAGTTCTCAAAAATTATCCTTCAGTCTTGTGTCATTAATGGTCTCCCCAGAACCACAGTAAATCTATATTGTAATACAATAGCATTGTTCAAGATAGCATGGTTTAAAATTCTATGTCTATAGTACATAACAATTATCATCAGTAGTTATCTTTCATTCCAAGAAGATATTCTCTTTTCACTCCAAGTAACTGATAAATTGATATATAAATTATCTATGGACCACAGACGTACTGATTTTGGTTTGAAATTGACACTGTAACATACTGACCATTACCTAAAGGAGAAAATTCAAATACATCAGAAAGTTTCCCTTGTTGAAAACTTGCAGGCATTATGTAGAAAATATGCAGGCATTGACAAAAGATTGTGATTTACTTTAATAAAATGTTGCATAGAGTTGTGTTTTTAATTTTACTGAACATATGTAAATATGAACAATCTACCTTAAATCATTTCAAATATGTAACAAAAAAAAATTATGCAAGACTGGTTCAATGCAACAGCAGGCATCAAGGCCATAATTCTATGAGTAATATTTAAATAAAAATTAAAATGTTATTTATTAATTAAAATATACATATACAGTGTGTGTAAAGAGAGAGAGAAAAAGGATTGCAGTGTTGAGCCAGACCACTAATTTATAATTTATTACCTTTGGAAAATTTAATATATAGAATTTGAAAAAAAAATGTAGAATTTTTTAAATATAAGAAACAAAATATTAGGAAAAATAAGATCAATAAATCCAAAATGAATCAAAATATTGATGTTAAATTATACAAACAAGGAAGTTTAAAAATTCAGAGTTATTTTTCAAATTTCCAAATAAATCATCTATATATTAGAATACAACTTTTCTTCCAGCTGCCCAAGATACCAACGGGATAGAAGGCCACGGGGAAGAAAGCAGCCCTGGTGCCTGCTGTCATGAAGAAGCAGGAGGTCAAGAACGTGGTAAATCCCCTGTTTAAGAAAAGACCCGATAATTTGGCATTTGACAGGACATCTAGCCCCAAAGGGCCCTCACCTGCTTTGTAAAATGCCCCTGCTCCATCCAGTTGTGGTGGCAAAGGGCTATCCACCATAAGCAGCTAAAAGTGCCTCCCATGTTTAACCAGTTCACCCAGGCCTTGTGCCACCAAATAGCTTCTCAACTGCTTAGGCTGGCCGATAAATACATATCAGAGATAAAGCAAGAGAAGGAGCAGAGACTGTTTGCCAAGGCTGAGAAGAAAACTGCAAGCAAAGGGAATTTCCCCTCTCAGTGGCCACCTGTTTTTCGAGCAGAGGTTAACAGTGCTACCATTTTGGTGGAGAACAAGAAGACTCAGAAGGTACTGATTGCACATGACATGGATCCCATGGAGCTGGCAGTCTATCTGCCTTCCATGTGTCATAGGATAGAGTTACTGACTGCATTATCAAGGGGAAGGCCAGCTGGGAAGTCTAGTCCACAGGAATACCTATACCACTATCACCTTCACACAGGTAGGTACAAAAAGTTAATTTGCAGTTTTAAATTTCGTACCAAAAATCATCTATACCAAATTCACAAGTTTGTCAGGTATTGACACATTCTATATCTCCTCTAACTGCTCCACCAATTCATAATATTTTCCTCTTTCTTCAACGTCCAAAATAATTTCCTCTCTGCCTAACTAGTTTTGACTGAAAGTCTCCTGCCTGTAGTTCTGGCCACCATCAAAGGTAACAAAACTAATGGTACATGATAGGCCTAGTCTTGAGAGGTCCAGATTATCCCTTCAGCACTGCAAAGGAAGTCACAAGGCCAACCAAGGTTTAAGAGGAGGAGAAAGACTACCTTTTGGTGCGACCAGTGGCATGCATATAGAGAAAAAATGAATTATTGGAAACCTTACTTAGAGACTATCACATGGGAATAGAAACAGTTTTTATGAGAATATTTTCAAAGAAAGAAACCATAATATAATATATAAGTAATTTTAAGAAGACTAGCATTTTAATGATCTGATATATTTAATAACACCATAAAGCAAAACATGAGGCAGATAAAAATTAGAGAAAGGTTTTTTTTAGTATAAGATAAAGAAATAATATTCAACCTAAGTAATACACTATAACAAATAAATGCTATGAAATATACATTAATTGTGCAAATGACATGATTATGATTGGACAATTCACAAAGAAGAAATATGTATAAAATAATGTTTATCCTAGTCAAATGATTATCTGATATTAAATTGTTTTGGGACATATAAATCATCATTGTAGAAAATCCTAAAAATTACACACACACACACACACACACACACAAACACTATGAGAATTAATAAGTGAATTCACTAAAGTTGCAGTACACAACATCAACATACAAAAATCAGTTGCACTTCTATACACTGAAAACAAATGATCCAAAAAGGAACTTGAGAAGACAATCCTATTTACAAATCATAGATGAAAGAAATTAAAGAAGAAGTAAATAATTGGAAAAACATCTCATGTTCATGGGTTAGAAGACTTAATATTGTTAAAATGTCCATACTACCCAAATAATCTACAGATTTAATGCAATACTTATTAAAATCCCAATGGTACTTTTTACAGAAGTAAAAGAAAATAATCCTAAAATTCATATGGAACCCCAAAAGACTTCTCTTAGCCAAAGCAACCCTGAGAAAGAAGAACAAAACCGAGAGGGATCACCATTCCTGATTTCAAATTATATTACAAAGATACAGTAATTGAAAAGTATGATACTGGCATAAAGACAGACGTATAGACCAATGTAACATAATAAAGACCTCAGATATAATCGCATGCATATACAGTCAAATGATCTTCAACAAGGGTGCCAAAAATACACAATGGAGAAAGTACAGTCTCTTCAATAAATGATGCTGGGAAAACTGGATGGCTACAAGCAAAAAATGAAATTGGAACCTGATCTTACACCATACACAAAAATCAACTCCAAATGTTTTAAAGATTTAAACATAGAACCTGAAACTCTAAAACCCCTAGAAGACAATTAGGGAAAATCTTCATGATGTTGGTTGTGGCAATGATTTCTTGGATATGACACCAAAATTAGACAACAAAAATTAGACAAGTAAGACTATACCAAACTGAAAAGATTCTGCAGAACAAAGGAAACAATCAGCAGACTGAAAAGGCAACCAAAGGAATGGAAGAAAACATTTGCAAAATATATATCTGATAAGGGGCTAATATCCAAAATATGTAAGGAACTCCTACAACTCAATTGCAAAATAAGAAATAATCCAATTAAAAAATGAGCAAAGGACTTGAATAAACATTTCTGCAAAAAAGATATACAAATGGCCAACAGGTATATGAAAAGATATTTAACATTACTAATCATCACAGAAACACAAATCAAAACCACAGTGAGATATCATTTCACACTTGTTAGGATAGCTATTGTCAAAAAAACAAGAGATAAGTGTTGGTGAGGATGTGGAGAAATGAGAATCCTGTGCATTGTTGGTAGGAATGTAAAATGTTGTGGCTACTATGGAAAACAGTATGGAAGTTCCTAAAAGAATTAAAAATACAATTGCCATATAATCCAGCAATCCCATTTCTGGGTATACATTTAAAAGAACTGAAATCAGGGACTTGAAGAGATATATGCACTCCTATGTTTACTGCAGCATTTTCACAAGATTCAAGATATGGAAACATGTCTGTAGATGGATAAATGGATAAAGAAACTGTAGTATATAGAAAAAAATAAAATATTATTCAGCCTTAAAATGGAAAGAAATCCTGCCATATGCAACAGCATTGATGAACCTGTAGGACATTATGCTAAGTGAAATAAACTAGTCACAGGAGGACAAATATTGCATGATTTCAATTATATGAGGTATCTAAAATAGTCACACTAATAGAAACAGAGAGTAAGATGGTGGTTGCCTGGCATTGGGGGAAGGCGGAAACAAGAAATTGCTGTTCAATAAGTTTCAGTTGTGCAAGGTGAATAACTTCTAGAGATCTGCTGTACAATTAATACAGGATTATAGGTACATTGTGACTACAGATAACAATACTGTTTGATACACTTAAAAATTAAGAGGGCAGATCTTATGTTACGTGTTTTTAACCACAAAAGCAAACAAAATAGAGGTACATAAAAAGAAAACCCCACATCACATACTCACATAAAGTTTGAGAAATAACATGTAATGAAGATACTGGACATACTCTTGCCTCACAAGATTGTTTCAACAAATTAAAAATAAATGCACTGTGCAACCATAAAAATTGGAAGAAAAAACTTTCTTTTTTAAAGTTTTCCCCTAATAATCTATGTTCTTAAAAAATTATGAACTTCTGATAATTTTGCTCAATGGGAAATGTAAATTTTATATGGTATACCAACTTTGGCACTTGCATATTTTTCCAGTCACAGAAGTACGAACTGAAAATATACAACACATTCATGTACTGGATAAGAAGAAAAAAAAGTAAAAAAAAAAAAAAGGTATATAAATAACTGACACATTTGCAAGTAAATAGTCCTGATGTCCATAACTTTACTCAGATTTAAAATAACCTGTGTTTTCAACCCTAAGTTACATTCATTCATTTTTCAGACCTCTGTTCCATCTTTGAAAGAACATTCAGCTTAAAGTTTTGGAGTTCTAATCTTGAATTTAATTTTTAAAAAATCACATTTGTAATTATATTCGTATATATGCTAGGCATTCACTGGAGTCCTTTCCTCCACTGCAAGGTCTATTAGATTAAAAACTTTACTACATAAGCTATGTATTTTTTATTATATTGCAGATAATGAATGCAATGGCAGTCAGGTAGAGAAGATTTAAAGATATAAGCATGGATTTACAGAAAAGTTGCAGAGATAGGTAAAATATAAACCATTGATTTGAGAGGAGACAGAAAATATTTAAAAGAATCTTCTAAATTCTTAAATACTATATATGATATAAAATGTTAGTATAGTACATTTTGATAACATATTCATTTGACTATTTCTTTTCACTGCAATGTAATGAAATTATGCTACAGTTATGTGGATCATGGAATAAAAGAAAAAGAAAGAAATGAAAATATTACATGCATGCACTTATACATATACACATACTTAAAGTGAACATCATGTAAAACTTGACAAATAATAATCACATTGTATTTGGAAGAGTGTCCAAGAAATAACAGAAAATAAAATGAAATCTTTTATCTAAATATTATCTGAAGTAATTTCTAACCATTTTATAGCAGTAGAATTTGTTTTAGTACTTGTATGTGGAAATTTAATATTTGCAAAATGATAAAAGAGAATGCACTTCAGAAGTTAATTAGATTAATTAACTATAGCTACACATAAGACAATTCATCTTTTTTGTTTTTTCCTATTGTAAATTTAATGCAGTTTCTTATAAACAAAAACAGTAAATGTTTTAGAAAATATAATTCCTTTACATTATTACCACACTACAATCCCAAAGGGATATAACCACCTCATTAGTTGTGTGTCCATCCCACCAGATAACTCCCATATAAATATAACTATGCTGATAATAATGATGGTAATAATACTTATTTTATATAGATATCTGATCACACTTGGCTTATTCTTTAACAGTACTCTCTTACAGAAAGGAAAACACATGGGTCATCTTCCCTATCAGTCATATTTTGATTTAATCATTATGCATGCATATGTAGTTTTTCTCTTCTTTTTTTTCAGGAAGAAGTAGGTGAACAAAATAAATCTTAATATAATTTACAGCTTTGGGATATTTTTGTTTAATTTTTCATCTACTTTAGTAAGTCAAATGGTTGCATTATAGAGAGATAAAAATAATGAAAAATTCATACAGTTGAAGAAAGCAGTTTTCTTTGAAAAATATAGATTTTAAAACTAATATTATACAAGTAGAAAATGTCTTGATTTGTATTTTTATTAAACAAATATGTGGTATATTTAAATTTATTTCATCAATTTTGCTCTGTAACAAACTACACAACAATGATCTAATAATGTTCTGGATACATTATGAAAGTAACTTAATCCAATTTTGCATAACTTTATATTCTGTATATTTGGGTTGTATATTATTTCTAAGCTGGAATTTCATTTTTAAATTAAATTTTGAATACATGAAGAAATATTATCATATTGCTCTACAGATGACAATCTTGAAAACTAAATTCTTACTTTTGGTTGAAAGACAATATTTTGGTCATAATTGTCAAATATTATCTGGTATTGACATGATTTTTGGGAAGGAGGGGAAATTACATATTTTGAGGCAAAACATAAACTTCTAGTTTTTAAGAAAATATGTATGACTGACCTAATAGACATTAAGGATTCTTTTTTTCCACATGTTTAAAAACTTTATTTGGTAGTGTCATATTGAATTTTATTTACTACTAGTAGTTTAGTAACCACAGACAGGAACAATTAAACCTAGTTATTTTATACATTATATTAAAGTTTCTGAGAGAAAGAATGTTTGTACACACACAAAAAGTAGAGGTGGACCATGAAAAATATGGATTAAAGAAGGCAAGGAATATTAGAGGCAGATATAATACGTTGAATGCACACTTAGAGTATTTTCTTACTTTTCCCAAAACTGGTGTGTCACTGCGGATCAATCTTCCAGTTTTATCACACCAGGTCATAGTATTCCTACAATAAAATATAGTGTAATGAACTAGTTTGGAACTGAGGAATTGTGTGGGTGGTATTAGGCAGAAGTATTTCATGTCTTCTGGGTTTTTAACTTCTGTTTTCTTTCATTGATTTACAGCATCAATTCCCTGTATGATCTGATCATTTCGAATTCTGAAGGGTTTGAAAACAGCAAGAAACCTTGTAAGAGTGATTAAAAACCTTCAAAAGTTCCTACTTTTATTTCTCATAAACGTCAAAACTTCACAAGCTACACGTGGTCTTCACAAAGGGAACAATCCTACATCTTTATTTTGCTCTAATGGCAAACATTTCTCATCTCTGTCAGATTTGAGTGCATAACTGTATCAGAAAACTATGTCTGTTGGTCATAGGCATATTTATCACTTGACATATGAATCACAATGTCTGTAGCAAAGTTGAAGATCAGCAGTGACAATTCACTTTAGGTCCCTGAAGGGCAACAGTCTTGGTGTTAGAAGTCTACAGTAAGTTCAGAAGACAGGGAAATAATTATATTTAATTTGAATATTACCATGGGTATGAATGAAAATTAAACAAGTCACATATAAAACACTGAACCTTTGTTTCTTTAAAAAAAAACTAAGTTAAGGTCACACCTCAGCAGTATTTTCTAATTAAATACAGTTTCTCTTTTGATGTAATATTTTGCCTTTCTATGGTAAATAGAATATTACACAGAAAAGACAATGAGTAAAACAGGGACAAGAGATACACTGATATACTGTAATGATTTATTGGCAACTAGAAGTCTAAAGAAAAGTGAGATGAATTTTAGTATTCATAAATTTCTTGAAATTTATCATTTAGTGATTTAGAAAAGGCAAATAAGAACTTTTATTATCTCTTTTTATTCCTTAAAAATATTTTCCTATGGAAAAGTTGGTTATAGGCAGATAATATTTGCTCAAAGTGTTTTATTTTTTCCTGTTGCATAAGAAATATTTTAAACAAAGTTTAGCTTCTTTACAATTTTATTTGCTAAGATACTACAAATCATGCCTTTATAAATTTAAGCTCACAACTGAGCAATTTTTAATTGGGGGATTATTTCACCTGCAAAGGGAAATCTGCTTATGTAATTAATTTTCAGAATATAGGCTGAAATGAATGTGTACAAAATGATTTATTATAATTTAGTTTTAAACTTTAAGACATCAGATTTTATAGATCAATATAGGAAAGCACAAGATGAGACTGACTTGCCAATAATTCTGCCATGATACTAACATTTTTGTAACATCATTAATTCAGAAATTGCCAAAATTCTGCCATTCATTTAGTCAGCAGCAGGTTTTAAAACTTGTTTGATTAAAGCATATACATTTTTAATTTTTATTTTATTTATTTTAATTTTTTTTTTGCGGTACGTGGATCTCTCACTGTTGTGGCCTCTCCCATTGCGGAGCACAGGCTCTGGACGCGCAGGCTCAGCGGCCATGGCTCACGGGCCCAGCCGCTCCGCGGCATGTGGGATCTTCCCAGACCGGGGCATGAACCCGTGTCCCCTGCATTGGCAGGCGGACTCTCAACCACTGCGCCACCAGGGATTCCCCATATACATTTTTAAAATTTATAATTTAAAAAAATATTGATATTTGGACAACTGCCTTTCTCTCTTAGGAATTTGGGCTTGTGAACAAGAAAGGCAATCTTTGGCAAATGTTTTTCACTTTATGTTTTTTATGGAAAAATATAATTCCATTTAAAACAAGAAGAAGACATTAGCATATTGCTGACCAAGCTAAAGAAACTAAAAGAATGTTGACATATCCTGATTTGTAAACTAATGAGACAGAGAAAGGGAAGAGATCTTGACAGAGAGGAAGACATGCATCCGAATCACTTGGAAAGCCTATTAAAATACAGATTGCTTGACCCAACTTAGAGTTTCTGATTCCATAGGTCTGGGGTGAGACATTACTAACCAGTTCTTAGTTGACGGCAATGTTGCTAACAGTTCTTAGTTGATGGCATGTTGCTAACTAACCACACTTTGAGAACCACTTCATCAGGGCTATATATTATTCCACTATTGCTTTGATAATTATGAAGATGCTTTTCCTAGATCAATTTGTGCTAAAAATTGCAAACTTTATTCTTGATTGAAAAGAAAATATGCATCTGAAAATTGTGTATTGACCTTCAACACATTAAGACAATATCATATTATAAATTGAGGAAGTTCAGTTTAAAAAATAAGAGAGAAGTCTGATCCATGCTGGGAGGAAAACTTTGCCTCTACCCCATTAAATTTGACTGATTAGGGGCCTGGGAGTTAACAAACAAAAGCCTGATTAAAGGTGATTAAAGGAGTTAAGTATATTCATATGCAGGTATATTTGAAGGTGCACAAAAGAACTGGCTCTCTGAGTAACTAGAGAAATGGGTTTATATCTCCACTTAGCTAGGAGAAAGGGAGAGGGGAGAAAAGACTTAACATGGGAAGAACAAATGGGCTTATTTTGTGGTGCAGGGGAAGCCAATGAGCTTTTGGGTAAACAAATGTAAGTTACGAAGTTTGTGATAATGTTTGCTCATGCAATATCTCCTCAGATCTATCTTCTTTCTAGTGGTGAAACTCCCCCAGAAAGGGGATTTACAGCAATTACACTCTCTAGGAGTGAAGCTGCCTTGAAGGGGAGATTATAGTTGCCTCCCCTCAGAAGGTTCTGCCTTTAATCAAGTAAGGGAAGCTTGCAAAAGACTTCTTTCTACATCTTTTGAATCTCAAATGTCTCAGCTTAAAATAATCTTCATGCCAAAACTGCTGTTCACTCACCAATGAAAAATTCTATATAAACAATTAAATCCTCATACACTGGAAGACATTCTCAATTTTAAAAGGAAATTTAGTCAAAATGACTATAACTAGTTTTAAGAACATATTTACAATTTATTGCTTAATTTGTTCTTATTTTTCATAGTAAGGCTGAAAAATCATAATCTACTAAAATTTAATAAAATAACTAATTTGATATAAGAAAGTTTGAACCTCAGAATTTTTGAAACAAAATAATTGATCCATTCTATACCCTAACTGTACATTAGCTATTGTATAAACATTATTTTCAGTTATCTTTTTCTAAATATTTTCCACCCAGTCAGTAGAAAGTTTTCTCTTTAACAATATTTGTCAACAATTGTCTTTAATTTTTTCTCTTGTCCTTATGGTAATAGACAGTAAGCCAGCATTTCAGACATTTAATGGCTGATCTATTTTTGTAGCAAGAAGAGAGTCTTAATGGATTGAGAAAAGCAGTCATTGAACAAGGATGCCATTTACTTAAACTGTACTTAAATATAAATTTATAAGCTTCAGTTATATACACTTGTTTCTTTTCGTGCTTCTTCTATTCTACTAATAAAGGGTTTTACTGAATTCACATTCATCAGATTTTCTGGACTGTACAGAGGTTGACCTTTTAAATTTTGAGCAACTGAAAAACTCTAAATTTTATTTCTAATGTGGCACACATATCTTCCACTTTAAGGTCTACTATGTGGGAGTCCATTAAATGGAAATTTGGTCAGTTGAAAGTAATGATCAATTACATAAAAAAGATTCAGATATCTAATTGCAGCTCTTATAGTGTTGACTATTCAAGAGATATAACAATAAAACAAAGAAAATATTTAGAACAAGTAAGACTTTTCTTACTATCAAAGCACAAGTCAAAATTAAAAAGGAGAGGCATTGCAATGTGTCAGAGGGTTGATAGAGAGGATATTGAAGGAGAAAGAAATCAGCCTGACTTCCAGGTGCCATGGTAAATTTTCAGAAGAAAAACTGACATCTTCTGAAGATTTAGTTCTTCAATAAACAGAATAACTATTTTATTACATTATAGATGCTTTAGGATCAGGGATCACATTTCATTCATCTGTTTGTCTGCATTGTTTATAACATTTCATACCACCACATACACTAACCAAACTGGTTTTTCCAACAAATACTGGATTATTTTGTAATGAGCTTATTGAAGCTATCAAGCTAGACCAACCCTCAGAGATTGGTAGGTTTTTCCTTACTCGATATGTATGACTCTAATAACAACTAACCAAAAAAATGTGTTCATAAACCTATGGCAAGGAATGAACTTCAACCCCCCCATGGATTAAAGTATAATCAGCTTCCTCCTATTCTGGAACCAGAAATGTTTGGGTCCATATTGAAAGTTGTAAAAGGGCTGTAAAATCACAGTGAAGATGTGATGTAACAACAGCTATATATTTGGTCTCTGTCCCAGGGTCCTGACATGAGATCCAGAAACCCTTAGAATCTCAAGTCATAAGAATGCCTTTTGTATGCTAATGAATGACTGGTGGCTCTGGGCCCCTAGATAGCATCAGGATGGGTGCGGGTCACCAGAAAGACTAAGCCATGATTAAAGGCGTGGAACTTCACTCCCATACACATTCTCCCAACTCCAAGGAAAGGAGAGAGGCTGGGAAAAGAGTTCAATCACCAATGGACAAGGATTTAATGAAGCAAGCATAAGTAAAGAAACTTCCATAAAAACCTCTAAACAATGAAGTTCGGAGAGCTTCCAGGTTGGTGAATACAAGGGAGTGCTTGGAGGGTATTGTGCCCTGGAGAGAGCATGGCAGCTCTGTGTCTCTCCCTCCAGAACCTGTGCTATGTATCTCTTCCACTTAGCTGTTCTGGGTTGCATCCTTTATAATAAACCAGGAATAGTAAGTAAAGCACTTTCCCAAATTCTGTGAGTCTTTCTAGTCAATCATTGAACCTGAGAAGTGGGTTGTGGGAACCCTGAATTTGTAGCCAAGTCAGACAGAAGTGCAGGTAGCCTGGGCACCCCATTGCCGCTGGCATCTGAAGTAGGGGCAGTCTTGTGGGTCTGAGCCCTCACCTGTGGAGATGATGTTAATGCTAGGTAGTTAGTGTCAGAACTGAATTTAATTACTGGACATCCAGTTGGTGTCAGGGAATTGGAGAATTGGTGTTGGAAAAGATACAGCCACGTATTTGGTGTTAGGATGGGAAAAAACACATGGTGGTGGCAGGAGAGATAAATTATTACCCTTGATCACAAGAAGCAAAGTGATGGAAGGGGGAACTTAGATGAAAGAGAATTCTAACTTCTCTAAAATGCTGTGAACCGTCATAATTAATCATCTAAAATTATAAATCCTTGTTTGCATTTCAGTTAAAATTTATAAGATACATTTTTGCAAAATTAATTAGATTGACATATAAAAGACCTTCAAGGGACATCTGTTAAGAATTTGTACAGGTAGATATGTATATAACCTCAAAAAACCTGAAATTTCTGCACCTAAATACTGTATTAGACATTTTAAATTAATAAACCTATATATTTCAAAATATACATTATAGAAACTTTTAAATGATACATTATTGTAATAATAAAATATTACATTCATTACAAAGAAAATATGAATAATTCATGAGAGGAGAAACAGTGGGGAAATTAAACTGGGAGTCAGGATATGCCAAAAAATTCCATTTAATTGCATGCATTTCTCTGTAACATTTAATGAATTTCACAACTGTGACTAATTATCTAATACTAAGTTATTGTCCTGCCTTGTATGATAATTGATTAAATCAATGCTCCTTTTTTTTCTCCATAGGAGTTATTTGTAATATTAGCTCTTATTTCATTAAAAGAGTACTTTGACAAAGTCATGTCTGGCACCATAGTCTCTTTTAAATGAGCAACAATGTGATATAAACAGTGTAAACATTCCCTAATAGAATACTTACGCATGTTCTAGATCAGATGTGCAACACAAGATGGGAGCAAGTTACTTGAATGCTCATCTTTACGGAGTCAAAGTAAAATTTTTAGTTTCTTATAGATCCAATGTGCTATGAAACAAACACTAAAATTATCTGAAAACAACTATTTTTTTCTTTTACAACGATTATTAAATATAATATCTACAGACATATGCCCTGTCTCCTAAACAAGAGCTACATATCGTGCCTTACCACTTTTAAATGAGCAACAATGTGATATAAACAGTGTAAACATTCCCTAATAGAATACTTACGCATGTTCTAGATCAGATGTGCAACACAAGATGGGAGCAAGTTACTTGAATGCTCATCTTTACGGAGTCAAAGTAAAATTTTTAGTTTCTTATAGATCCAATGTGCTATGAAACAAACACTAAAATTATCTGAAAACAACTATTTTTTTTCTTTTACAACGATTATTAAATATAATATCTATAGACATATGCCCTCTCTCCTAAACAAGAGCTACATATCGTGCCTTACCACTTTTTATGAAATGAAGAGAGGAATAATCCATTAGTTTTCTATTGTTCCTGTAACAAATTACCTCAAATTTAGTGACTTAAACAACACAAATGTATTGTCTTATAGTTCTGGAGGTCAGAAGGTCTGACATGGCTCTCACTGGGCTAACATCAAGGTGTTGCCAGATCTGTGTTCCTTTCTGGAGGCACAGCAGGAGCTTCTGGAGACCTTCATGCATTCCTTGGCTCTTGTCCCTCTTACTCAATTTTCAAAGTCAACAATGTTGCATCTTTCTGACTCTCTTCCTTCATCACATCTCTCTCTCTCTGACCTCAGCGAGCAAAGCATCTCAGCTTTAATGTCTCATATGATTTGACTGGGTTTACTTGAGTAAAGGAGAATAATCTCCCCACCTCAAGATGTGTAATCATCTCTGCACATACTTTTTACCTTATGTTTGTCAGGTAACATAGTCACGGGTTCATGAACATTAGAATATGGGTATCTTGTGTTGTGAGGGATTATTATGCCAGAGAGAGAGAGAGGGCGAGAGAGAGAAGGAGGAAGAAGGGAAGGGAAAGTGTTTCCATAAAAATAAATGTACCTAAATGTCATGTTTGAAATGATAGAATTCATAATAAATTGCTTAAAATGGAACAGTTTAATTAGCTTTTCTTCAGATTCTATTCAGTGGCCAATGGCATCTATAAGGACTGAAAATAGTTGAGGCATAATCTGTTAAATACATGAAACACGTTTGTGCTAATTTAGTAATATTTTCTTGAGACATACATACGTACAAATAATAGTTGAAATACTTTTTTTCTAGATATTTAATGCACGTAATCATTTGATTAAAATGACTTATTTTACTTTGTGTCTTACATCACTTAAAAAGATCAATATTTGGTTAATTTATAAACTGAAATCAAAACATAATAAAAACATTCTTCAAGAAACTCCTTAATTGAAAAGTGCTATAAATGGCTGTTTTTAAACCTACACTGGACAGCATGATTATCATCCTTCACAATGAAATGCTTGGAACAGAGCAAGCAATTAGTAAATGATTTTGTAATAAATGTAAGGCTAAATAAGGAATACTTCCCCAATTTACTTATCTGTCAGAATATAATCCTAGATTTTCCAACATATGCTTTCCTTTTACCAAAAAGTATTGATCCTACAATACATGACCATTAAAGATCTGTATCACTCTACATGTTTTAAATCAAGGTTTAAGGAAATAATTACAAATGTTGGTAATTTACTTTTTTTTATCAATTTTTAATTCCTAAGTCCAGTCTGTTTCAGAAATATTGCAATCAGAATCCTTAAATATGTCCTTCTTGTTTCACCATCACTATTAAATAGATACTCCTGCATCATTTATTATACTATTTGGCCACTGGCAAAGTCTAGTACTACTATCTACTACCACCTAAATTGCCTGCCATCATTCCCATTTTTAAGCTGAACTGGCATTTTTCCATTGCTTGAGTGATAACACTTTTGCAAAATAGTCTTTATTTCCTGACAGACAGTGCTTCATCTCAGTCCGAAGCAAAATTAAGAGCTTACTTTTGTCAAATTTTTAGAGCATAGGTTGCAAGCTCAAATATCTAGAGAGAGAGTCATCTACAGCATTAAAGAGAAGAGATCTCACTTTATTTTGATTTGCAAGACAGTGTAGGACATTCTGTTTATCTTTTGAATAGAATAATTCACTATAAGTACTTCTGAGAAACACCTCCAGCAGGGCTCTGCTGCTATCTACAACAAGTATAGCGTTCGCCTGCCCAGTCACATAGAGTTTCTATGGACTGATATTCTCTTTCCATACACAGTGCTTGAGGTGCCTGGTGTAGTGGCAGACTTATTGCTAAAGTGACACTCTTAGCTTCTAAAGCTCTCTATGAATGAGCTTTCAGCAACATTTTTTTTCCTTTTTCTTACTTAATGGAATACATTTGGGCTTTCATTTTGTTTTCTTCCTGCTAGCTGCTCTTATATATTTTAATTAAACATAAATATATATAAATAAATGTGCCATTGGCTTTAGTTAATTTATAATGTTTCAGACATACGACAAAGTGATTCAGTTATACCTATCTGTATGTGTATATATATATATACTTCTTCATATTCTTTTCCATTATAGGTTATTATAAGATATTGAATATAGTTCCCTGTGCTATACAGTAGGTCCTTGTTGTTTATCTATTTTATATATAGTAGTACGTCTCTGTTAATCCCAAATTCCTAATTTATCCCTTCCCCGCAATTAAACATATATTTAAAAAAAAATTTTCAACTATATCTTGATTCACAATTTTTGAACTAAATACCTCTAACATTATTTTCTATGCTTTGTTTCCCACATGTCAGTGACACACTAGAATATATCATATCAAAATATTGATATGAAATATACAAAAATGAAACCGTTGAATTCTGTATCTTCTTGTATTGGACTCTTATTGAAATGTTCAATGAATAATAATTCTAATTCTCAACATGTGTTTTCTGCTATTTTAATGTGAAGTCAGCAAGATATGTTTCGTAACATGGCCTTTCAACTAGCACATGGAATCTTCATAGAAATAATTTGAGTCATGCTTAAAAAACATATATTCCTTCATGTTTAATAATTACATATTCTCTAAGAGAGGAATGAAGAAATTCCTATTTTCAGTACAGTGAATCCTTTAGCAAACTGTGTCTTTGTGAATTCTTAGCAAACTTTTGTTCTCTCTTTGTGTATGTCCCAAGGATTGAGCTCACATTCAGCAACAGGAGAGAACCAATATCCTTTAACCAGTGTCCTGCAATTGCCATCACTTTTGTGCCATTATCTTTCATTTCTTGCACAAGTGGCTACTATCTCTGACATTGCTATGCCCTGAAACTAATTTCCAGTTGCGTAGCTATTCACACATCTGAATATGCAAAAACACATGCATATGGTGTAATGCAGAGGATTTTTGCTTTGGAAATAAAAGACCTAAGTTTCCAAGCCACATTTAATCACATAGAATCTACGTATTTTAAACCTATTTTTTCTCATTTAACATCATGTGAGCTAGCTAATAAACAGAGAAAAACTTAGCTCTGATAATTAGGAGTTATATGACCTTGAGTAATTAATTAACACCTTCAAATATTCAGTTTTTTTGTTTATGAAGTGCAAATACAAATACATATCTAATAAAACTTTTGAAAGTATGTTTTTATAATTGTGTATATGCATGACCCTGGAACAGTTCATGATATAATTTCATATCATAGTACATTAGCTCAATAAATGATAGCTTCCCTCTGCAATTGGAAGAAGATAAATATATCACAATCTATATTTTGTTATTGGAATAATCACATTTATGATAATATAATATTTGATGAAATAAAAGGATATATTAAAGTATGTACCAGGGTGCAGAAGGAAGAATTTTTAGTTATCCTAGAAAGTCACGTAAGATAAAGCCTCAAAGCCAAGCAAAATAAATAAAAAAACACCATCATAGTCTCAATATTGATGCAAGTAGCACCCTTAGACTCCTTAGTATAGGACTGGTCACACAGCTATTTGACAGTAAATACTCATTACACTCACCAGTTGCATATAAACCGCCTAGAGATTTATATGAAAAAGTATTTTTAGGGAAAATTGTGGTATTGAGAATACTGCATTAGTGTCCTCCATTTTCTATGGGAAACCTCATACTCCCCCCTAACCAAATGAAAGTATTCTTGTCTTGTGTCCCCAGAAGTCTGAGGTACAGAGGCATTTTCATGATTCTTGCCTTGAGAGTCTTAAGGCATAACTCTTAGGACCTCTCTTCTGTACAAAAGGACCTCTAACATTATAAAAACAAGACAAAAAAAATTTACGATCTTAGTATTTTCACAGAACACCTTGTCTGTCACCTCAATGAACAGAATAACTGTCTCAGAAAGGATTAAAGGTGTGGCTTTTGACTACTGAAATAAAGTATAATTTAAGGAAGAGGAAGCTCATGACATTTTTAAAGGTATTATAACATCTTGAACCAAAAGACAGAAAGGCAGCACAATATAAAAGGAAGCCTTTGGCCCTATCAGGTACTGCAAGCAGAAGCAGATCCAAATACACTCACCTGTAAACATAAGCTATTTCTCTCATGAGGCAGAAACGAGATTCAGAGGGTGGAGCCAAGATCTGCAGAGAATCTTTTTCTGGGAAGAGAAGTAAGGCTTAAACAAGGAATTGACAACACATGCCCAGCTGGATTTCAGCATTGCAATCCACCAACGAGCACTATTTGCCTAACCTCCCTCAGCCCCAATGACTTGCTAATAGAAGTGTCCATTACAATTATCCTATGACTGACTCACCATGTATGTTGGGTATGCAAAAGATAAATAACTTGTTTCTTGATTGAATTCACAAGTTTTTAGATTGAGAGAAACTATATATGTGGAACTACACTGAAGGAACCTCATCCACACTTGGATTTGATTTAGATGTAATGTCCTGAAAGAGGAGAATATAATAATACTAAGAGGAGACTTCGTAGGTCATGAAAGGGGGGTGAAACATGTAAAGAATTTGTGACCTGCCAGCAGGCTATTGTTAGATTTAAAATGACCACAAATTCTTCAACATTCTCTTATTGAACTGTTGTCTAATCCACCCCTCCCCTTCCATCTCTGCTGGCCTGTGAGTTGTTCTACCGTTAGTATGGAAAATTGATATTATGAGAGTTTCTGGCTGTGTCTCTAGGAAAGATGCCAACTTCTGCATTAGTCGTTTTTGGAGCTTTTAGTTGCTGTGTAAGAATCCCACCCACCCACCTGGAGAAGCCACAATGAGAAACTCGGACTACATGGAGGGAGAGAAAGGACCAGCCATTTCCAGCCTTTCAACCTTCCTGGCACAGTCCATGCATGTGAGTGAAGACATTAAGAACACTTCCAGCCAGCTCAGCTTTCAGCAGAATATCACCAATTTACAACTGTCCAGCTGAGCTTTGCCTGGAATCCAGCCTTGCCCTATCTACTGATCCACAAAATTGTGAGATATTACCAAATGTGTGTTGTTTTAAGTCACTAAATTTGGGAGAAGTTCACTATGCAACAATATATAATTGGATATCTGTTAAATATCTTAAGGAGGTAAAGTACCAATCATCTTTTAGGCTCTCAAGAAATCTTTTTTGAATGAATACAATTTAATTGAAGAATTTGAAGCTTTGAGACAGAGGTCAGCAAACTAAAGCCTCTGAATCAATATTCTATCCCTTCATTTTCTCCACACGAGAATACATCCTCTGAAGTATGAAACGAATGATTAAATCCAGTTTAATTGTATGACAACTTATCAGAGGTTTTTGGGTGTAAATTGCCTAAAGCTTAACCTAATTATTCAGAAAACATGGTCAATGTGATATTCCTTAGTGGCAATATGACTTAAATTTTAGGCCTTTGGGAAAGAGGAGTAAATAGAATAAGATAGAATCTAAAGAGCTAAAGACAAAGTATCAAGAAAGGTCATAGTAGTTGTGTTCAAGTTTAAAAGTAAAAAAAAAACAAACACTTTATGAATCTAAAAATTGCTTCTTATAGATTTTCTGGCTTTGTAAGAAGTTACAAGTCATCTGTATTGCAATGTCATAGGAATTAGAATAATAGTAGTGAATGTTTTAAAGTCCAAATAATTAGAAATGGACTTAGGTCTTTCAGATCAAATTACATGAAATATACCATTTTCCATGCTTACTGTTCAAAACGTATTAAAACTAAGACATAGAGCACCTTTTTCATACCTTATTATGTATATCCTAATAATTAATGCTATTTCATTGAATTATTCCCTTATTCTTTCCTGCTCTCAGTTGCTAAACCAGATGTTCTACCTCTAACAGCCAAAATATTTCATCCTTCATAATCTCTCTTTATAAACTGCTTCTATGGTTAGTGATGGTGTAAATTTAGAATCTGTAATCACCCTGCAGGGTCATCACCAAGTGACTTATACATATATAACATATATACCTCATATATATGATATATATATATGATTTATATATAATATATAAATACAATACATAACTGATATCTATATCTCCTATATATGTATTTGTCATGGAACCTATTGGTTCTGTTTCTCTGTTCTCTCTCTCTATAAATACACGTGCACACATATATAAATGTTTAAAAACAGAGATGACCCTCCATAATATGGGTAGGATTCATCCAATCAGTTGAAGTCTTTAAGAGCAAAAACTGCATTTTCCTTTAGAAGAAAGAAATTCTGCCTCAAGACTATAAAAATCCTGCCTGAATTTCCATACTGCTGCTTTGACCTACAAGAGTTCAGACAATCATGTGAGTCAATTCCTCAACATAAATCTCTTGCTAATATATATATTAGAAATCTCTCTAATATACTATATATATAATATATATATAACATCTATAGATTATAAATATTAATCACACCTACAAAATACCTTCACAGCAACATCTAGACTACTGTTTGACCAAATAACTGGGTACCATAACCTAGCCAAGCTGAAACATAAAATTAACCATTGACAAGAATCAAGATTATTACTTATCAACCTCTTTAAAAATATGTACCTGAATACAATCCTATGCAGAACAAATTTTCCTGTATTTTGTACCTTATAGTTGTATTATAACTAAATTTATGTCCTTATCATCTGCACTCTACAAAAATACCAACTCCTTGATAGTAGGTGCTTAATATTTTCATTTTTATATCCACAGTGCGTAACATAGGACCAAATACCTACTTAATCCACAAAAATCCATTTAGCAAATGATACCATTTTTAAGACATGATATGTTGGTACTGAAAGTGCATTAGTTTCTTGTAAATGGAATCCGTGAAAGAACAAAATTATACAAGATTTAAAGAGAAAAGATGCTAATATTAAACATAATTTTCAACTGAAATTTCCAAGATTTAACAGCCATCCTGCGTATGTGTTTAGTGTGTCAGTAATAATGATCTACTACTTAGAGTACTGCTTACTATAAGCATCTCCTAGTTGTAATTTTATATGACAGTGGCAGATTCTACCACATTAATACTAACAGATGGCAATTACGAAATGAATGAAACAGATTGTTAGCACACCACCACGTAGATTGCACATAACTGTTATAAAAATTAATCATCTAATGACTCAGATGAATTGCATCTACATTAGCAATTAGATATTTGAATCAACATTTTGGAACAAAAACAATGGTACAGTTGGAAATGCTTGATTAGTTAGACATGGACTCACTTCAGTAGTTTCAGACGCAAAATATTTACCACAGCAAGCTAACATCTGGTACGGGAAACTAGGCAAACCTTACCCAGGTCAAAAACAGAGTAACCACAAGTTTTATTATAAGCCAGACTGAAAAGTGGTCAGTTTGTCATTGTGTGTGTGTGTGTGTGTGTGTGTGTGTATGTATGAGTGTAATTCTTACACCAATTTGTTATAATGTTTCAATTCATAAAACCAAATTATTCATAATTTTGTGTTAACTATTATGGGAAAATGTATATATTTAAAAAATCACCAGATTTTATTTTACATCATTCATAAATATTAAAAATCAGATGAGAAAATTAACTCCTTTGCATTCTGTTTTACTACCCTCTTTTATTACTAAAGTTAAAGGGGTATAAAAATATTTGTCATGGGCTTACCTGGTGGCGCAGTGGTTGAGAATCCGCCTGCCAATGCAGGGGACACGGGTTCGAGCCCTGGTCCGGGAAGATCCCACATGCCGCAGAGCAACTAAGCCCGTGTGCTACAACTATTGAAGTCCGCGTGCCTAGAGCCCGTGCTCTGTAACAAGAGAAGCCACTGCAGTGAGAAGCCTGCACACCGCAACTAAGACACAACTCAGCCAAAAATAAATAAATAAATTTATTAAAAAAAATATATTTGTCATGTTGTGTTTGAGACATAGCATTTTAAAATCAAATCCTTTATATACCTAGTGGTTTTCTTTCAGGTGGACATATTCAGTGTGAATGCACTTTCAAAAATAAGAATTTACAAATGTGGGAGATATAAAAATATATGTGATTTGGATGTAGAAAAGCCTATGGATGAGTAATGCGTATGAATTGTACCAAAGTTTTACAGTCCCTCATATCACATTCACTGTTCATCTTTTAATAGCTCCGTTCTTCTCCTGCGATGTTATTAGTGAGTAAGAAATAAACAATGGGTGGGGTATAATTTAGTGGAACATATGTCTGTTTATTGATACAAGTGAGACAGTTTCAAACCCCTAAGATCAGCCCCTGTTCCTATTTCTATGCACAATTGTATATTACCACATTTAGCTACATATTAAAAGCTAGAACATTTAATTTTTGCTTTTTAGGTATACTTTCTTAATACATGAGACTTTTTTTTAAGCTCCATAATAATTACACTGTGTTTTATTGCAGTAAGTATTTCCCAAAATCTAGCAACAAGTTTAATACAATAGAAGAATTGATATTTTCTCAAATAAATGCCTTTTAAATTAAGTTCAAGCAAACTGAAATCTAGACATGTGCTTGCAGAATATCAATGATCCAAAATTATTGATCAGGTAACATTACTGAATGTCTCATACTTTAATTTTTGAAAAATAGAGTATGTCCTAATTATTTTCTGATTGATCTTGAAATCTTATTTATAAAATTGTATAATTTGCAATACTTGTAAACATAGAACCCCTGAGCTCAATATTCCTTTATTTTAAAATTTGCAAAAACTCAGCTCTCTGTGAGTACATGCAGCATTTAAACTTGAACAAACAAACCCTATTTTCTGATATGTGATAACTGTGCTTTTTCAACATCATAATCATTAGTTTCAACGCTCTCCAGAGCATGAAGAATTTGATCACAGTACTAAACTTTTCATCTCATCTCAAATAGAGATATCCATTTGAAGTGAAGATGTTAATTCAGAATAGTAAAACAACATCTTCACCTGCAGTTAAAGAAAATGTTTAGTTACATCAACAATTCTTATGAATTTCTGGAGCCAAATTTCTCTATTAGTCTCATCTATATGTTTCTTTACAGTAAAGCTAAAACTCCTTTCTACTGAAACAGTTTAGCAGAAAAAGTCAAGCTTAAAATGCAGTTTCAAGAGTGCAAGAATGCCGAGACTAATTGTCTGATAAAGAAAGCAACCATAATTGGGGGTCTGAAAATTAATAATGGTTGCAAACAAGAAATATATACATCCTTTAAAAGTGCCATCACAATCACACGAAGGGGGATCAGGAATAGGAGAAAACAGAATCAAGTCTGTTTCAGCAAGATTAGGAATCTGACATATCCATGGGGTAAGGTAGAGCTTTATCATTCACATTGGCTGGAGAAGAAAAAAGCCCACAGATTAAACCTCCCTCTCTGAGGAGATGAACTGAAGGTCCTGTATACTTAAATGGCTCTGCCATGGTCCTCTGCGATCCCTTGTGTCACTAGCTTTCAGAATAACCCCTGGATTATCAGACTACTTCCTTTCCCTATAGTCACCTCACATGGGCACTATGATTACATAATGCACACATCAGGAAATGCTCTCTCTCTCTTCCTGTCAATATCCTGATAACTTCTGGAGTCTTCAGATAAAGAGCAAAAATGTAATTGCTTGAATAAAGCAGGGTGTTCAGTGCTTCACTATGACTAAGCTTGATTTTTTATGTTGTATCTGGCATCTTCCTTTCAAAATAGTTATGTATATAAATAGGAGGATGAATACTTCTAAAATATATATAAAATACTTATACACAAACTTTACATGAGATACTTTTTAATAGATATAGTAATAAATGCATTTAGTAAAAACAAGTATGGGTTATTAATAGAGTGCTATGGAAAATACTAGGTGATTATTCATCAATAATAAGAACCACATCTTCCCTAGAACACTACTAGACTGTATTTTCTCACCCTATTGCATCTGTTTGGAGTCATGTACCTGGTTTTCACCAGGGGAAAACGAGTACAAATGATGCATGTTCCCCCGACAGACTGAAATGATTAACAGTGTGTGTGCCTTCTTCATAGGTTCTTTCTTGCTGTCAGATACAGCTCCCAAATCCCCAATATTTAAGCACTAGAATTGATAGAAAATTTTCCCTCTGAAACACAGTTTGGAGCAAAGATCCTTAGTTCCTTTTCCATTTGCCCCACCTGGAAGGTAATTTGAGGGAAAAATAATCATTATTCTGTAAAAGCCCCTAAGATTTTGAATTTGATTGTTACAGCATTTACCTTAACAAATATAACACATAAAACTGGGTGTTACCAAACAAAAAACAAAATACCCCAAAATATATACTGTTCACTTAGTAGCTGTTTAGCATTTGGAGAGGAAGCTGACATCAGAGGCTGGAAAGCAGCAGCTTTGTGTTATTGAGAGAGCTGCTTTTGTTGTGCTGCTGGCAATGTTTCCTTCCAGCCAGTGAGAAAGTCCACGATAGCCTGCTGGGCGATGGGACACATTTAGACATTGCTCCAATTGACACAGCTATTCAGAGGATACTGCAATAATGTTTTCCACCTACACCACCAGCCTGCTATCCCCCAGAGAGTGGAGTGAGACCACTTGAGACTGGCCAGACCCAGATGAGACTGCCCAAATCAGAAAATCTGTCTTGTCAACCCATAGCACTGTAAGAATTAATACCAAATTCTTGTCTTAAGCCAGTACATTTTGAGATGATTTGCCATTCAGCAAGAAAAAACTGGCACAAAATTTGATGTGAAGAGAGAGGTTCTGCCTTAACAAAAATATAAACTATTTGGCATTGGCTGGAAATATGGAAAGAAAACAGAAAAGGGTGGAAACATGATGCTCTAATTTTTAATAGTCCTGGATAAACAGTGATTTTTTTGGGCCAGGTTGGAGAAACTAGAACTACTGGGGTAGTGGCAGAACAATTAGCAAAATGGTGGTCTGCAGTAATGTCGAAAATAGAAAATATCTTTAAAGTACTTGAGCATCTGACTAATGTAATCAGGCAAGATGTTATAAATGTCAGTTGGTTGGACCTAGAGTCTGTGATAAGAGAGATGATGTAATGAAAAAAAAATTTAGTTTGTAAGTAGCCTTTAAAGGAATTAGAGAAGATCCAGCTCTTGCTAAATACTGTTCTCATCTTTAGTCTCCTCTGCTGATGAAGATTCACAAAGTGAAATGAGATCTGGTATCAAAAATCAAATCAATGCTTTAGCTCTAAGAATCCCTATTAAGACCTCTGAAGGATTTAAAGAAGTCCCTAGTAGTCATCCTCAGCTTGATAAAAAGGACTTCTAAGAATTTTAAGGTTGTTGTCTCTCAGTAGCCTGACATAAAGACCAAAGTAGAGCAATATATTATGGATGTGGCTTTTGACACATGGAGTGGACTCACGTCAGATGTACAAGAAACCCATAAACTTTTAATAAAGTTCTACTGGCTTCGAGCTAAAAGAAGACAATTAAACATTAAAAAAAAAAAACAAAAGGAAAAACAAGAAAAAAGAACTTTGCATTTCTAACTTTCTATTGTTCAGAAGCAGACTGAGAAATCAAATATGGGCAAGTTCTTATTAAAAAAAGGAATTTTATCTCAGTGGAAAGAACTTGGATCAAGGAAAACTTAAAGAAGTACAATATATAATGATGAACTTGGGAGCCACTTTCATGAAACAAAACTAAGTGCTCATCAAGGAATATTTTCTATCTTAAGAGGAGGAAGAACTGACAACAATTTGTTTGCCTGAGATTCAGAATTACCATGGACCGCTGATTTTCATGTTCTTTCTGTTCTTCCAAACCCTCCTGAATGGCATTGTCATTGCAATAATCCTATTCCTATTTCAATGTTGTATGTTGTGTAACTTTGTGGGATGAATTACTTGATTATATAGTCCACCATTATCTGTCAAGAGAAAGCCACATTTGCCAGTATTGGTAAGCTTATTGAGCAATTTCCATTTACTTCCTATGTATACACTGCTGCAAAATCTCCAAGTTTCTTTTGCCACCAGTTTATTTCAAGATTCTTCTAGTCAGAAAGAAATTCAACTTTTTTTTTAAATGGTCTGAAGAGAGTGAATTTGAGTCAATGTCTGGAAATAGTGGTTCAGTCCCCTTTGGTTTAAACTAACAAGTGACACTTCAATATCTGTAACTTTCCCAAACTGAATGGTTTTGTCTTATCATGTAATAAGATCTTCATTCCTGGAAGTGTTCAAGCAGAATCAGGATGATGTCCTCAGAGGTATATGGGACAGAGAAAGAATTGGATGAAATATAGAATGAAAAATAGAGTTCATCTTAACTTCTAAGCACGATTCGTTGAGAGTGCTGCACACTGAGAAGCCAAGACCATGACGTTCACAGCAGGAATGCTATGACCCGTAGCCAATAATTTTCTTGGGAAAGAAAAAGGTAGTGAGTGACAGCACATTTAAGTGGCCTTTAGATCTAATTCAAATTCTATAATTATAGTAAGTAATCTCTTATATACAGCTTAAAAATATTCAAAATGCTGATTCATCACGGGAATGAGTTATTACAAGTTATTTGTAATATTATTGCTCATTGAATATATCACTATTTAAATAAGAGCAATAGACCCGAACACAGACTCGAAAAGCTGTCAGAAGTTACTGCAAAAGTAATTAAACTTTCTTGTTGACTCTAAATTGATCTACATACTATATTTCAAAACTGGTTATTACACCAAGATGAAAACATAGAGATTATATTTAAAGCATGCAATGTTGTATTTGAAACAAAGAATGGTAACTTTAGTGCTAAATCACATTTTAAGGTATATAAGTGTATCTGAATTGATAGCATTATTTTAGAAGTTCTTCACTATGATTTACAAATATGTTTGACTTTCTCTTTTAAGTAGTAAATTTCATTTGGAATGTGGAGCTTTTCAAGAGAAAGTAAAAAACTTGCTAATACCAATGTTCTTCAGGCAATAAATACCCTTGGGACTTCCTTAATGGGAAAAGGCTGCTGAAAAAATCTATTGACTTTCAAGAGAAGTTGATAATTAACCTCTTGGCAGTTTCCTCCAAGCTATTCTGTTAGTCTCAGCACAACAATAGTAACGTAATTCTACAGAGATTAAATAGGCTTTGGACCAAAATACTTTGAAATAATAAACTTAGTATTCCATGTTTATTAAATGTAGCTATTAGGACTGACATAAAATGAGATTTTATTCTCCTGTTCTTATATTTTATAGTACTGGATTTGTTGGTTGAAAAATTTGGAAAAAAATGCTTTCATCTTATATATTGAATGTACTATATAAGAATTATTGAAAGACAAAAGTTCTTGTAGACTCCCCTTGACATTTAATATATTACAAATAACCTACTGTTCATATCATAATATTAAATTGAAAATCAGATTACAGAACACTAGATAGTATGATCCAAAATTATAAAACACATATTATAGATTGTACTTAGACTACTTAATTAAGACATAATTTTGAGAAAGACATTGCACTAAGAATAAAAATTATCAATATTAATCCTATGAGGTAAAAAATATTATTTAAATTACGCAAATAAAATGAAGCACAGAGCAGCTGAGTAAACTTCCCAACCTCACAATTTAGGTAGAGAAAGAGACTAAGACTGAAGGATAGTCAGGTTAGCTCCAGAACTTATGCTAATATCTACTGTAGGCAGTTGGCTGTTTATACATGGAAACCTGCAGAGCATTGTAGTTTTTTGGAAGCTTTCCTTACTTTCTGGCACTGAAAGATTTTCCAGGTTCATCTTGTATATTTCCCACCACTGTTCTAGAATAAGTCATATCTTCAAGAAGTCCTTGCTTCTTAACTATCTATTTATATTAAAAGTTAGTTTCTCATACACAACACACAGTGGGTCTTGGTTTTGTATCCACTCTTACAATTTCTATGTTTAATTAGTATATTTGGACCATTCACATTTAAGGTGATTACTTACATAGTTGCATTAGTATCTACCACAATTGCAACTGTTTTTTATTTGTTGCATTTGATTATCTTCCACTTTTCCTGCCTTCTCTGGTTTTAATTGTTTTATATGCTTCAATTTTGTATTCTCTCTTGACATGCGCATTACAATTTTCTTTTTAGTTGTGCACGTGTGTGTGTGTGTGTGTGTGTGTGGTTGCCCTAGGATTATAACCTAATAACATAGTATTCTCAATTCCTTCCTCCAGCCCCTTTGATGTTGCTCTAATTCATTTCAATTATTCATAAGCTATAATCACTCAATGCATTGTTACTCTTCTTATTCTAAAAAAGATTTAACCTTTAAATCAATTAAGAATAAGAAAGATAAAATATTTATCTTAATGTCTTTTATTCTTTTTTTTATCCTCTTTCTTTTTGTATGTTAGAACCAGTTGTCTGACTTATATCATTGGTCTGCTATAGGATGGATTTATTTTAATATTTCTTCCAGCACAGGTCTGCCGGCAGTGTCTTGAATGCATTTCTTTCTCTTTTTTTTTTAATTTAAAAATTTTTTTTATTTTTGGCTACATTTGGTCTTCTTTGCTGCATGCAGGCTTTCTCTACTTGTGGTGAGCGGGGGCTACTCTTTGTTGCGGTGCGTGGGCTTCTCATTGCGGTGTCTTCTCTTGTTGTGGAGCACGGGCTCTAGGCGTGTGGGCTTCAGTAGTTGTGGCACGCAGCCTTAGTAGTTGTGGCTCACAGGCTCAGTAGTTGTGGCTTGCTGGCTCTAGAGCACAGGCTCAGTAGTTGTGGCGCACAGGCTTCATGGGCTCTAGAGTGCAGGCTCAGTAGCTGTGGCACACATGCTTAGCTGTTCCACGGCATGTGGGATCTTCCCGGACCAGGGCTTGAACCCGTGTCCCCTGCATTGGCAGGCAGATTCTTAACCATTGCACCACCAGGGAAGGCCCCTCTCCTTTGTCTATGAATGGAACTTCTGCTGGATATAGAATTCTAGTTTGGTGTTCTTTTTTCTTTCAACTCTTTAAATATTCCATTACGTATTCCACTACACTTCTTTTTACGTACATGGTTTGTGATTAAATGTTTCCTGCGATTCATATCCTTGTTCTTCTATTGTCAAGGTGTTTTGCCTTCGTGTTTTTTCTCTAGTTTCTTTTAAGATTTTCTCTTTGTCATTGTTTTTATGCAGTTTGACTATAATATTGTTAGATGTAGTTTTTAGTATTTATCCTCAAAAATGTTCTTTCATTTTTCTAAATCTCTGGTTGGTGTTTGTCCTTAATTTGGAAAAGTTCTTGGCCATTGTTACTTCAAACATTCCTTCCAGTCCATTCCATCTTTCTTCTCCTTCTGATATTCCAATCATGCCCATGTTGCACCATTTGAAATGGGATAACAGTTTTGGATATTCTGATATTTTCTTATCATATTTTTTTCTCTTTGCAATTTAGTTTGGAAATTTTTATTGGCCTATTTTCAATTTCATTGATTTTTTTTCCTGGCTGTGTCTAACCCATTAATGAGTCCACTGATAGCATTCTTCATTTATATTACTGAGTATTCCATTTTTCTCATAACCTTTTGATTCTTAATATTTTGGTTTTTTTTTTTTTTGCTTACTTTACTCATCTATTCTTGCATGTTGTCCACTTCATCCACTAGAGCCCTTAGCATATTATTTATAGTAATTTTAAATTCCCTGTCTGATAATTGCATATGGGTCAAATATGAGTCTGGTTCTAATGCTTGCTTTATCTCTTCAGACAGCATTTTACTTGTATTTTAGCATGCTTTGCAATTTTTAATTGAAGCCAAACATGAAGTATCTGATAATAGGAACAATGGTAAATAGGTCTTTAACAATAGGTTTCCTGTTAATCTAGCTAGGAGTTGGGTTGTTTTTAATGTCTGCTGCAACAATGAGTGCCAAAGTGCCAAACAATGAGTGTCAAATTCCTCTAATGTCATTGTTTTTGTATCTTCTGTTTCCTTTGTTCTTCTGTAAAAACTCTTCAAATATTATACTCCAATATAATTAAAAAGCAAGCAAACAAACAAACAAATAAAAAACTCCTCTTCAGATAGTGTCTGTCTTGAAATTCTCTCACCTTCAATGCACTGTTACTCTATTGGAGCAGTGTTGCTGTGGTGGTAAGGTGTGGGAAGGGGAAGCAGTCTGTAATCTTATGATTAAATCTCAGTTTTTTATTGGGCCTGTCTCCCTGGGCTGTGACATTCATAGTGCTTCTAAGCTTTTTCCCCCTCCTTAAGTGAAACAGAAAAGTGTAACAGAGAATGATTTGGGAATATTTGTCAATGATTACTCTTTATGCACCCTGTTAGAACCATGGGGGAATCTTTCTTGGCTCTTCACCTGTGGAACCTGGTGATGCTCTTGGATACACATCCCATGAGACTATGCTCCCACATTGCAGCGCCCAGGTGCTCCTCACTCTTGTGGTAGTCCACACTCATCTTCCAGCAATTCATCAAAATTACTGTTTAGTGTGGCTGCAAGTTTATGACTTTAGGAGCTTTGTTTCATATAAGCATATCTTAGCTATGATTCTCTGGATTCACCTGTATCTCCAGATTTCATGGTAGTGGTTGACTCTCTGACCTTACTTCCCTGATGAATCCAAGGAAAATCATTCATTTTCAGTTTGTTCAAAATCTTTTTTCTTGCTATAGTAGGGGCATGAGTGACAACTTTCCTTTATATGTCATAGCTGAAACCTGAGAGATTTTTTTTAAATTTAGAGATAAATGAAAATAAATAAAACAATAAATATTTAATTATATATTCTCTGTTTCCATGGGTGAGAAGTATTAATATTTATCAAGCCAAGTTGAGGTATAGGATGTCTAAGGATTTTGTGATGACCTAGTCACAAATCTTACTAATTTCTTTCCCCTTTCTACTATATCACAAATTCTTAAATTCCTATGAACATAAACCTCCCAAAGATATGTAAAAAATATAAATACACTTACTCCTTGTGTACTTGGACTCACTGTCTTCAACTTTATTCAATAGCAAATGAATAGATGAAGATCTGACTTCCACTTTGGAAATAATGCTGAATCCAGTTTCTCTACATCGTTTCCTCAAACCACATATAATCTGTTCAGATTGCAGCATCGTTGACTTTAAAACAGCAGTCTTTTACAAACAAGAGTAAATAGTTGTACCTTCCAAAATAAGATACATATATATACACATATCTACATTTATTTGCCTTCTTAACTCTGAATATTTAAGACTATGATGATATGATGATCAGGTCCCTAAGCATATTATAGTTTATAAAGCTTCCTTTCTCCCAGCATGGAGAAGAAGCATTTTTATTTTCTGAAAAAGAAAACCTCATTTTCACTGGTATAAATTTTAATTTTTTACCACTGACCCTCCAAATACAGCACTGCTAGATGAGTATGAAATGTTCGGACTCTTTTATAGGAAAAAAAAAATTGGAGAGAAAATTGAGTCAGTAATGAAAATAACAACATAGCAAAATGGCTAATGACTATTAGGAATACAGATAAAGTGATGATTTCTCCTACCTCAATTGACCCCTCACCCCAATCCATTCAAAATACTAAATCTTCCTTTGAACGCTTAACAATATATGAAAGCAACTGACAAAATTACTAACTACTTAGATATATTAATTTGTTTCAAGGCCTTACAATGTATTAAAATTAAACAATGAAACAAAATTATGATTTTTTTATGTACCCTGTAGACAATTATAGGAACATAGTCACTGTACTGATATTTTCATAATGTGAAGCATCAGCTGATTCTCTAAATGAAGAAGAAAACATTTTTTTAGTTTCTTCTAAGATTTTGAGGCAAATAACTTGGTAAAGTGTAGGAAAGTCAGAGAGAAAAACATTTATGTTGGATATGGTTTAAATCAAATTTTAAAGAGTGGATAAATTTGAGATTAATTAAAAAGAACGAGTCTTTAGTCTAGTCTCTATTTTTTTCTGTTAGACTTGAAAAGGCGTAATTTAGGGACTTCCCTTGTGGCACAGTGGTCAAGAATCTTCTTGCCAATGCAGGGGACACAGGTTCAATCCCTGGTCCATGAAGATCCCACATGCCGTGGAGCAACTAAGCCCGTGTGCCACAAATACTGAGCCTGCGCTCTAAAGCCTGCACAACACAACTACTGAAGCCCATGTGCCACAACTACTGAAGCCCGGGTGCCTAGAGCCTGTGGTCCACAACAAGAGAAGCCACTGCAAGAGAAGCATGCGCACCACACCAGGAGTAGACCCAGCTCGCCGCAACTAGAGAAAGCCCGCATCCAGCGATGAAGACCCAATACAGCCAAAATAAATAAATTTTAAAAAAGAAAAGGCATAATTTATTCCAAATGAGTGGCTGTGTTGGTGTGACGTTCTAACTCGAATGACAGGAAAATGGCATAGAGGCCCTTCTCTTTAGTTTTTATAAATCTTTAAGAGTTTAAGGCCAACATTTCTGTCCTTGTTATATCAAACAGCTATTCAGCTTATAACATTATCCCACATTACAACACTTTGAAAAAGAAATACAATTCAAATAGCTGAATAAAATATTTACTTAAAATAGATCTGGACTCTATGTGGATTTTGAGAAGTTAGATATAGCTAAATTTTACAGAAGCTCTTCCTGGAATATCTGGTGAAGCATAAAGAGTAATCCACTCTGAGATCGAAAAGTTGTACACAGTTAAGTTAGGCTGGACTTGAAAAAAATGCTCTTTTGTTTCTCTTCCACTTTGATACCATTTCTGTTCCTATGTTATTTTTTTATAAATATGTGGAAATTGTATGTAAAAGTAACAGTGGGAACTTGGCATTTCATAGTAATAAGAAGACAAAAGTTGTATTATATTCACACTATGTTGTTTTTTTCAATCTTTTCAGCAGAGTTCCATTTTCAGTCATAACTGGAATATAAGTATGTTTGAATAAAGATATTATCCTTCTTTTCAGTGCCACTTCCATTCGCCCACGACTTGACATTCAACTGTGGATACGACAGAGTCGGCATAGACCACATTAAAGATGACATTTTGCACTGCAAAACATTTCCACAGGTCTAAGAGTCAAAAGTAAATTTATTTACTAGGTTTCTTTCCTTGTTTCTTTCTTTCTTTTCTTCTTTCTTTCTTTCCTTCTCTTTCTTTTTGACAACTTCAATATAGGTATTCCGAGTCTATGTATATAGCATATTCACACACAGGCTGTGCAATTTCATTTACCTTCTTATTGAGTTCAGAAAGAAAATACCAGGTGTGCACCAAAATGTACTTAAAGCTTTCTATTTTACTGTCAGCACAAAGATTTACAAACTTATCTCCTCACAAATATGCACATGCATAACTCCATGCAGGGCAATAAGTTAGGTATTAGAAATGCTTAACGCAGTCTTTGTGCAATATGATTTTCCTCTCCAGTATTCTGTCATTTTCCGATATACAAGATATCAAAAAACAAAAGAAGTAATTTTCTTAAAGGGATACTGAGTATAAAAATTATATGCTTCAACTTCTTGCAATCTGGTTTCAACCTGTATTTTAACAGACAATTGCAAGTCCTTTGCAATTTGGCTTCAATCTATATTTTAACAGACAGATATCTATCAAGTATTTACTTAATGTAAATGATCATGATATTAAGGATTTGGGGCTGATAGTGGCAGAAAATCAATAGGACCCTTTTCTTGCCATAAGGATCATTAAGGACCAATTAAAACAGATATATGAACCATTCCATTATTATAAGAATATATAATTTAAATAATTAATATTTAAATGGTACTTGTGGGAGTACAAAAACTTTTAAAACAATTAATTTTGGCAGAAGAATACCAAGCAAGGCATTAAGTAGGTGACTCAATCTGGGCTTTGAAGATTAGATAAAAGTTAGGGAAACAGAGAAGGAACACAGTGGGCCAAATCCAAAATCAAAGATATAATGGCATTAAGCTGTGTAATGCCATTTATAAAAGTACCCTGAATTGTCAACCATGGCTATCTGTGAGATGCATTAGAATTTGTGCTGTATCAGTGAATAAGTACATAAAGATTTATGGCAGCCTGTATCAAAGGCATTTAATATGAGCAGAAATTTACTCTGGGCTTATCCCATCACAAATTTCCATAGCCACTAAAAGGGAGCTAAAATATAACATATTAAACATATACACCACACAAAGATAAAATATAAATTCACATCACACATCACATACACACAGAAATATATAGGCTTTTTCTTAAGTGCTTGTCATTTGCCAATCACTCAGTTAAGTTGTATACTTTCAATATCTCATGGAATCCTCTTCAGAACTCTAGGTAGTCAGTATTTATGTTTGTATTTCAGGTTAGTTGAGGATCAGGAAGTTTACATAACGTGCTCAAAGTGTGTAACAATAGATAGAATCAAGCTTTATTCCTATGTGAATCTGTAAAATGGGGACGGAAATGCCTTACACAAACAATATTAATGATTAGTTGATAAAATGTGTATAAAATACACATAAATATCTGGATAGAGTAACTATTTCCTTTTACTTAGGATTCCTGATAGATCTAATACAGGATTTTAGTGGGAAAATATTCAACTACACGTAAGAAGATACAACTAACTGACCCAGTTAGGAAAAGCTGTCTTCTTTGTTATAAAGAATATATTGAACTTCACTGGAGAGAAATAAAGAAAGGGAGGGGTGGGATTTCCAGAATGGCATTGTGAAGGACTATAAACATGTGCTTCCTCATAAAAACAACAAAGGCATTGGCAACAAATTGTCAAAGTCAAGACTTTCAGAACTCTGGAAATTAACAAAAGTATTGAAACAAACAGGCAGATTTGAGAACATCTGCTGAACTTTATTAAGAACAATAGGATTTGTGGCAATATAGCTTGGCCTAATCCCATTGCCATTTCTCCAGCTCTGCAGTGGCCTTGAAAACTTTCAAGGAGCATAACCATAGTAACTGAGAAAATAAGCAGCCTTGTAACCACAGGTGGGAGCAGATCAGATTTGGGTTTCCTCAAAAAGTTCCTTACCTGGAGCAAATCCACTATCTGACTTGTCTGGCAGCTCCCTAGAAAAGTCTCAATTGCAGAATGATGTCATGATTTGAACTATTTAGGAGTTTACATCAAGGGAGTAGCCCTATCTCCAGGGTCTTTGTTGAAAATAATGATTGAAAAACATTTTAAAAACACAGCTCCCTAAAGCTGTGATACATGTTGGGGCAAAGAAGAGGCTGGTCAAAAATTTTAAAGGAATATCTAGGGAATGAGATATCCATAAGGGGCTTTGAAAAGCTCTGAAATATCACAGGACACCTAAAGACAGTGTAAGGGTAAAGATGTATCCAGACCCCTACAGATGGGAGATAGCCCAAATTCTCACTTGTGGTTGACCTTGAGGTCCTATGTGAGCAGGAAGCAGAATTATAAACTGCATGAGCATTAAAGTCATGCCCAAACATAGACACAGGCCCTCTGGCAATAAGCAGAAGATTTATGGTTCAAGACATTAAAAACTAATCATTAGTAGCCCTGCAAGCTAACTGAGCAGAGACATCAGTGGCCATATGTGAAAACGAATGCAGAATTTAAGGAATTAGTCCCAAAAGGCAAAACTATAGAGACAATAAATAAAAAGATCAGTGGTTGCCAAAGGTGCGGAGGTGGGGAGAGATGGATAGGCAGAGCACAGAGGATTTTTAGGGTAGTGAAAATACTCTGTATGATACTACAGTGATGAACACATCATTATGTTTTGTCCAAACCCAATGTAAAGTACCAAGAGTCAATGTACAATATCAGTAGCGAAACCTGAGATAAATTTTGGATGTTGGGTGATTATGACTTGTCAATGTACGTTCATCCCTGGTAAAAACCTGTACCATTCTGATGAGTGATGTTGATAATGGGGAAGGCTATGTATATTGTAGGGCAGGGGGTACACAGGAAATCTCTGTACCTTCTACTCAGTTTTACTGTAAACCGAAAACTGCTCTTTTAAATAAAAGTCTTTAAAAGAAAGGAATTAGTCCTGAAAAGTCATTAAGCAAACAAATAGCAGCAAAAATGACACTACAACAACAAGAATGAAAAGCAGCAATAACATAGGCACTCAACATATCACACTGTAGTCTCTCAGAAGAGAAACTGTGGCATACCTGTTTATCCCAAAAGAAGAGGGTGATTTCTTCAGGAGAAAGGCAGGATATTAGATAATAGACTAAAGTGACGTGAAAAGGAAAGTGGGATTTTGAGGGATAGGATAAACAAATATGCGTTTTAAAAAATCACGGTTTTTGAAATCATGTCATTTGCACCAACATGGATGGACCTAGAGATTATCATACTAAGCGAAGTAAAGTCAGAGAAAGACAAATACCATATGATATCGCTTATATGTGGAATCTTAAAAAATTATACAAAGGAACTTATTTACAAAACAGGAATAGAGTCACAGATGTCGAAAACTAACTTATGGTTACCGGGGGGAAGAGGGTGGACAGAAAAATTGGGAGATTGGGATTGACATATATACACTACTATACATAAAATAATAGCTATATATAAAATAGGTAATATATAATAAGGACCTACTGTATAGCACAAGGAACTCTACTCAATACTTTGTTATGACCTATATGGGAAAAGAATCTAAAAGAGTCGATATATGTATAACTGGTTCACTTTGCTGTACAGCAAAAGCTAACACAACAATGTAAATCAACTGTTCTCCAATAAAAATTTTTAAAAATTTTTAAAAATCATGTCTTAACTGTTCTTACAGAGGACATTAGAAAACAACTAGGTATTTTATTTGTTATTAGATCTAAAAGTGTGACTGAGGCACAAAGAAACCTAACAGGAAAAAAAGACATTAGAAATTATTGAATGAACACATGTATGTATGGGCCAGAAAGTGAATGAGAAAGGGAAGGAATATATTAACTCAAATCCGGCAAACAGTGGTAGACTTCATGATATAGATAATGAAAAGTTTCTACTTAAGCTACAGGTTGAACTAACACAAATTGAGGCTCTTGAAAGGAGTAACAGCAAGTGAAAATGAAACACTAAGCATATCTCACTAGAAATCTAAGACTCAGAAATATTAGCATAAGTCTTGGTTCAGAAATGTCCTGAGGATGATTCTTCTGATAAATAAATAAATAGTAAATAAAACTGGGAGGAGGGAGGAAGCTTCTTTAAGAGATACATTTCTTTATATATAGTAGAGTGTATACGTTTATGAGTTTTCACAGCAAAGGGCAGTGGAAAAAGACAAATGGCCAAGTATTGAAGGCCTGCTTACAAGAGTTGATGGTTTGGATGTCACTAAATAGTACTAATTCAGAACTCCAACACTAGGGACAAGTCACTCAAGGCTAAACCTAAGCTGAAAGGAATTAAATATGCTGAATATGAAAAACAAATTCTAATTTTAGTATAAGTGCCACTCCTTGGGAAAACAGACAGTATTCACAGTTGAAATTTCCCCCTGCATAATAAACAGAATATCTTAATTAGCTGCACACTGGAAGATTTCTTTCAATATCATTTAAAGTCTCAGATTGTATACTATGCTCTCTTAGAATGACTGGTAAAGCTGAACTCGGTATTCATGGATCTTCTCAAATGTAACTGAGTTTTCTACAACCTTATGTTCTGTGGACATAATTTTTCTTGGTATAACTGTCCTAGGGGCAAGGCATTTCTGTATTTTCTAATTTTTGTGAGTGTACGCATGTATGTGAATGTGTATGTCTGTGTGTTGGAGTAAGAAGGTGTGTTGTAAAAATCTTTTGTGTGTCTTTTCTTTATTTGGACTCTTTAAATGTGATACACAGAAAAAACAAATTCTCTTGTTGAGATCCTGAGGACACTGCTTCCATCATAGTGTGAAATAGCACCCCCTAGCAGTCAAAAGAATTCCCACCTTTATCAAGGCACTGGAAAAAATATTTGCCTTATAATGATCAGAAAAAAAAAATCAGGATATCTGAATTTTAGGTTTTCATTTCTTTGAATTTTTATTTATTAATGCAGTAAAAATTGATTTTGATTGTAATTTCTAGGGTTTTAATTCTTAGGAACTTGAAAACAAATTTAATATTTAAACTTCAATATCTAGTAAGAATTTTAATATATGAAAAACATTATATTCACATTTATGGCTTCTGTACGTTATCACAGTTTTATTATTGGTGTTCGTTTACAATGTTATTTAAATTTGTTGAAACACCTCTGATGGGTTTTATGGGATAAAATGATTAGAAAAATTTTCTTTATAATGTAAAATAGCAAGTTAATTTTCTGTCTTAGATACAGAACGGCTAAGTTAGTTTAATTAATTAATTGTTATGGCCCACTTTGTAGTATTGTTGGGGCAGAAGGAAAATGATCCATTGGTGGTCCTATAAAAGCATCCAGGAAGCTTTGAGAATTGAAGGCTATGAGAGGAGACTTAAGAAAGTAAAAGTGGAAATGTTCCCATGCATTGATAATCTTCTCATAGATTTAAGGTTTAAAGTCAAACACAATAGGAGAAAAAAAGGTGGAGAATGGTGAAAAAGAGCACTTAAATTCCTCTCCTCAGGCTGCTATGTGTAAGAACATCCTTGAAGAGGCTCTTTTTTTTTTTTTTTAACATCTTTATTGGAGCATAATTGCTTTACAATGGTGTGTTAGTTTCTGCTGTATGACAAAGTGAATCAGCTATACATATACATATATCCCCATATCTCCTCCCTCTTGCATCTCCCTCCCACCCTTCCTATCCCACCTGAAGAGGCTCTTCTGATATAATCTACACCCTGGAGGCGTGAGTTATCCAATTGGTGAGAAGGGGAGAGGGAGCTGAAGATGTTAGCCTTTGGCAGTGGTCCTCTTGGCTTGAGGTTATATATGCTTGACTCTGTGGCCATAGGAGAGACATGAGGTTTTGGGGTGAATAGTTATATTCAGGGGGGTTACTAGAAAACTCACTTGGGCACAGAGTAAGGCCACCTTCTCCAAATAGCTTTATCAAAAATATGAATGATGCGCTCAGATGCATCTTCTTGACTCTTGCCCCTCTCTCTCACCTGTTCAATTCAGGGGTGGAAAGAGGGTTATTATTTATTGATTTCCTGTAATCCAGACAGCTGGCATAGGTCTTTATCTGACAAGGAATAGAATTTGTTGAATGAATGAAATAATTATGTTTAGATGATGCCACCATAAAATTTGAAGTGTTCATTCATTTGATGGCCTTAGAGCTATGGTTTTAAAATTTTTGGACCACTGACACCATTGAAGGACTGGTAAATATTTTGGAGTTTTTCCTCAGAAAATACATACTTCTGAATAAAATTAGTCATATGACTACAGAGGTTCACGGGCTCCAGTTTAATAATCGCTCGTTAGAAAAGATTTAAATTGAAGTTCAAGTCAACCTACAAATTAATTTGTATATAACACTGAGCATTCACTATACCTTTTACATTTAAAACTGCATTAAGTCTCATGAGTTACTTTATAATTCAGTAGAAGGTAAGTGACTGGAAAAATTAAATATTAAGCAAATGTTATAGCTGAGTAAAACTGGCATATTAAGACCCAATGGTAAGCAAATGACTCATTTTCACTATTATTCCATATGTATTATTTTAATTTATAAAGAGTCAAGGACTGAAAAAACCACCAATGCTTTAGCATACTATACATTTCCCATTACTGGAATATCTATGTTTTAAATACAATGATGAAACGTATATATGATGCAGTGTCTCAACATTTTTAGTTATTTTCAAAGTTCATATCCTAAACTCATGCATATGTTATATCACCTTGTGCTAATTCTTCAAAAATGCTTTTAAAGGTAGTGTTATACAAAATTTGATATACAATATAGTGAAAAATATTAACTAAGGGCAAGTAAATTTCTTAACCATGGTAGGCTGATATCAGCTCCCAAAGTTGTATTTATGTTCTAATCCCTAGAATATGTAAATATTACCTTATTTGAAAAAATGGTCTGTGCAGATGTGATTAAGATAAGGACCTTGAAATGAGTATATCGTCCTGGATTATTTGGGTGAACTCTAAATGTCATCACAAATATCCTTACAAGAGGCAGAGGGAGATAAACACCATACATCCAGAGGAGAAGCAACATGGAGACCAGCAGAAAGAGATGTGGCCAGGTGCCAAGGCATGCTAACAGCCACCAGAAGCTGAAAGAGGCAAGGAACAGATTATCCCCTAAATCTCCACAGAGGGAGTGGCCCTGCTAAAACTTGTTTTCAGACTTTGGGACTCTAGAACTGTGAGATAATAAATTTCTGGTATTATAAGCCACAAATTTGTGGTCATTTTTTTTTTTTACCACAGCTAATAGGAACTAATACAATAGGTAATAACAATTAAGCATTGATTTTTTTTGTAGGTATAGATAAGAGCTTTCTTTACTTTCCTTTAGTCTTTCAATCTTTATAAGATTAAGGAATAGTCTACATGATTTATCTAAAGCGGGTATTGTTCTAAGCATCTCACATGAATAAGCTCACATAATCTTCGAAATAAGTGTATGAGCTAATTAATACTATTATTCTACTTTTACAAAGGTGAAAACTGATGCAGAAAAAGTTAATTACTTTTTCCCCAAAGCTAAACAACTAGTAAATTGCAGAATTGAGACTTGAATCCAAATTATCTGGCTCCAAACTCTATACTCTTAACTATGATACCATGTTGGCCTTCTGAGATTTTAGACTCAAAACCACGGAAATAAATCCTCCTCTTTCTTCCATATTTTAGATAATGAAAGGGAAGCAAAAAGAAGATTAAGAAAATCCCCTACTGTCAAATAGTTACTGATGAAAGCAGGATTTGAATCCATGCAGCTTGACAAGACAGTCTGGGTTTTCAATCATTATGCTATCCTATCTCCAAAACAGTTCATTAAATTGAGTCTATTTTCTTATGATATACCCTCCTGAGGAGCAAATTATCTGGGATATATATGAATTATGGTCACATTAAAAAATTGCATAGGTACTCAGTAAACATTGACAGAAAATGTCTTAAAAGGTTGCGTTATAATTTGCAAATATAACTCACAATCATGGATTTTACTCAATATAAATGGATAATTTTACAACCTCTATGCAAATTTGAATTTCATAATCAATTTTGAGCCTTTCTATAATGAGAAATGACAAAATACTCTTAATAATGAGATGACACATTAATTCCAGATACCCTCCTCTCCAAATAAAATCTATTGTATTTAGACATCTCTTTTCAGTAGCAAACAAAATTGAAGAAATTATTAGAGAATTCCCTATCAATTAAATATCTGGTAAATTTTAGAATATATGTGCTATTATAGAATAAGATGTTTGGAATTCACTGCATAAATAATTAAAAATTTTCTGTTACTATTTTTTCACAATGATTCAGCAAGTAGCTGAGACCTATTTTCCATATTATTCTTCTTTATATATTGTTAACATACCCCTCATTAACATCCTACATACATGCCACTCACACCTACACGTACTCACACACATTATAATTTTAGATATACACGTTTCCAATGCTGAAATAATCCTAGTAAAAGGACTGTAACAACAACAGTAACATAATATGAAAGCATTAATCATACATATATGTAATGTATATACATATGCTTTTAATTCAAAGATTCACATGGTGACTTCCCCTACAATCTATTTTTAGTGTTTTTAGGTCTGTAGGCAGTGGTGTAAACAATTAGTCATATTAGGACAGCTAAAATAAGTTATTATTTGAGTAGACTACTGAAACAGTTAAATTTTTATCTTTTGGGAGGTTTTGTATTTGTTAAGTACTTTAGAAATAAAATATCTGTGTCACTTCATGTTATAAAATTGGAATTACATGCATTTAATTTTGTTATCAGCAGTGGTTTATAATAACTAGGAGTGCTAAGATGGAAACTATATCTTCCTTAACTACAGCATTTGACTCTTCTATATATTTTATTTTATTTTTTTGATGTTGGGGGTAGGAGTTTTATTAATTAATTAATTTATTTTTGGCTTATTTATTTATTTATTTTGAGTCTTCGTTTCTGTGTGAGGGCTTTCTCTAGTTGTGGCAAGCGAGGGCCACTCTTGATCGCGGTGCGTGGGCCTCTCACTATCGTGGCCTCTCTTGTTGTGGAGCACAGGCTCCAGACGCGCAGGCTCAGTAGTTGTGGCTCACGGGCCTAGTTGCTCCACGGCATGTGGGATCTTCCCAGACCAGGGCTCGAACCCGTGTCCCCTGCATTAGCAGGCAGACTCTCAACCACTGCGCCACCAGGGAAGCCCCTCTTCTATATATTTTTAACTTGGGACAGCAGTTGCCTCTTGTTCTACAACCTATAGTGAAGAAGACCTTTCTGAGGTTAATTTTCACTTCCATATTTGCAGTGAAGCTGTTGAACACCCTTTATGCCTTGGCATGCTCTCCCTTTTTGATATCTATTTTTTCAAACTAACTCTGTTTCCTCTTCCAACTTTATAAATTCCTCCATTTATTTTTTTAAAGGTTGAGTTCTTTATTTGAATGGGCTTAATTTTTTTCAGTTTTTGTTTATATGCCTTGTCGTTTTGTGTTGCTAAAGTGTAACTAGTATAACGCGATGAATTTGTTCCCAAATGTTCCCAGCATGTTAGTTCTTGAGGCCTTCCCACCCTCATTCCCCACAGGAACTAACACACCCGTACACACCAGTAAGGTGGGCACAGCTGCCCATTCTGTCTCATTCCAATGCTTTAAACCTCGTTGGTGCTTTATATTCATGGGTATCCTTGTTTTTCAAATATCTTTATGGGAAATTTCAGTTCATTTGAATGCTCTTTTAATATACCTACTGAAGTAAAGGAATTCTGTTGACTGAAAGGAAGTTGCTTTGGACCAATTGTGCTGAAGCACAGAAGCCTGCCAACATCCTCAGGGTTGCCAGATAACGTAAGGGATGCCCAATTAAATTTGAATTTCAGATAAAAAATGTACGTTTTAGTATATATGCCAATTATTGCACAGGACATACTCATACTAAAAAAAATATTCCTGGTGAATCTGAAATTCTAAATTAACTTGTCCTGTATTTTTATTTGCTAAATCTGGCAGTCTCAGGGTGTACAAAGAGATATTGTCCTTTGTAGTATCTAATTTACAAAGTGAAACTTCGGCTGTGTTATTCCAGTGCTGCAGGACACAAAAGTGAATTGAAAGATATATATGAACTAATCCTATGAAATATATCCCAGGAAAATAAAGGCAAAACAATGTAAAGGACAGTAAGAGACTGAAAAATGGAATGAGAACATCTAAATACATCTAACGTGAGAGGCAATGTTGAAAGAGCACGATAGGAATGTTTAAGAAAGGCATCCTTAGATTCAGGAAACACAATTTACTCAAGAATAATATATATCTATATCTATACCTATATCTATCTATCTATCTATCTATCTATCTATCTATCTATCTATCTATCTATCTATCTATCTATCTGTCTATGTGTAAAACAGATGCCACAGGGATGAAGGAGGAGAGATTTAAAATAAATGAAAGGAAAATTTGAAGACCTACATGATGATGAGTTCAATCATAGGGTCTTCATATGTTAACAGAATTGGTAAGACAATGAAATATTGTGTTTAAAAAGGTTTAAAAAATCATACTGGCCTTGAATTGTACTCTTAGTTAGCTATCAATCTAGAATGGGACAAAAATAGAAAATTGGGAGGAATTTCCAAAACAAATACTAAATATACTATTTAGGAAGAAGAAAATCTCAGAAGGAAGGTCTGAAGTCCAAGAAGGAATCTTTAAAAATAGAATTAGTAAAATTATGATTAAAGATGAGTTCAATTTGACTTTATAAAAATATATAAAATCTGGGAATGAATATACAAGATACCTAAGATTTTCAAGAATTCATAAGGAAAAGAATGATTGAATTTAGACTGCTTAAATTCATTGAAGAGATAACTTAAACCTAGAGTTTAAGTACGAATTGAGGACACATGCTATATGGTTTAAAGTCTAAAATATTAAACGATTCAATACTTTAGAGCCTTGAAAAATGGAGAATTAACAACTACTTTGCCCCTGGTGGGAGAGGCAAGAGAGGGGTAGAAGATTAAGAGGCACAAACTATTATGTATAAAATATATAAGCTACAAGGATGTATTGTACAACATGGAGACTATAGTCAGTATTTTGTGGTAACTGTAAATGGAATACAACCTTTAAAAATTGTGAATCACTATGTTGTACACCTGTAACTTATGTAATACTGTACATCAACTATATTTCAATAAAAAATGAAAAAAAATTCTTTCCACCCATAAAAACTACTGTATTTAATTCAGAATTATGCAAGAAAAGAGAAATGAAAAAGTCATAAATGAGGACACAGAGCATAAGATAAAATGGTAAGAGAGTACATTACTATAAGAGAGACAGAGGAAGGAAGACAGGAAGGAAGGAAGGAAGGAAGGAAGGAAGGAAGGAAGGAAGGAAGATTAGTAGAAGCAAAATCCAGAGAATTAATGGGACTGTGTTCTTCTCATAGACAGAAGTATTAATGTTGGAAAGTAGCAGCTAAATGTATTAATCTGCAACAAGACTCAAAGGGGAAAATAAAGTTGTCAAGGAAAACATGGAGAAGGTTAATGAACAAAAGGCATTTTTCTTTGCTTTTCTTGTGTGTATTTTTCCCCTCTACTCCTGTGCTTATGAGGCTCACACTATAATGTTAAATAAACGCATTTAAAAAATAAAATAGAAGACAACTTCAACAGTTTTTGAGCGGGACAAATGGTAGCTTAGCTACAAGAGCTCTGGCTGTTACAATCCTGGTGCAGATCACTGCCTCTAAACTGATCTTGTCTGTCTTTATTGGAGAATCATGCTGTAAAAAGTCAATTACTGGATTTATTTTTCTAAAATGATGAAAGGATTTTGTTCTCCAGGACCCTGTTATATTATTAACATGAGAAGCAATTAACAAACCACTCCACAGTTCAGCAACTTATGTTATCAAATCATAATGATAAAAGCATGTATGTAGCATCATTTGTTATCTCTTCACCTTTGGATTTGTCTTCAGATTTTTAAGATCTATAATGTACAGTGGGATATACTATAATAAATAATGGGAAATGAATTTATCTTTATTACTGTTTACTATCCAAAGCATTATAAAGTCTAGTCAATGTTACAAATTCCTGAGGAATATGAATTATTTATCACTTTTAATTTTTTAAAGATTTTTCACTTGGGGATTATAGCTTGAAATGATGCTTTAATGATTTTCAAACTGACAAAGCCCAAAGCACTTCCACTACTGTTTCTCATGCTTACTATTTCATTCTAATAGCAAGTATTGTCTACATTAGGGATCTGGGTTTGCAAGCCATTAGAAATCCAACAAAGCATTCATTTATAGTCAGAAATAAATCTTGAAATTATTGATATCCCCTATTTGGGATACTAAAATATTTTTTTAAAAATCAGAGATGAAAAAGAAAACACCAGGAAAGAATAAAGGAAGAAGACATCTTGGAATACCAGGATCAAATACCTCATCATATGTTACTATAATTTACCCTTGTGCCAGAGCATTAACTTCTAATTTCATAAAATTGAACACAAGTGCATAAAACACTTAAATCTTTGCTTATTAACAATCAAGGGACTTCCCTGGTGGCTCAGTGGATAAGAATCCACCTGCCAATGCAGGGGCCACGGGTTCGATCCCTGGCCCGGGAAGATCCCACATGCTGCGGAGCAACTAAGCCCGTGCGCCACAACTACTGAGCCCGCGCACCTAGAGCCCGTGTTCCGCAACAAGAGAAGCCACTGCAAGAAGAAGCCCGTGCACTTCAACAAAGAGTAGCCCCCGCTCGCTGCAACTAGAGAAAGCCCGTGTGCAGCAACAAAGACCCAACACAGCCAAAAATAAATTAAATTAAATCTTAAAAAAAAAATCAAAAAATTACTTTTTTGTTTCTAACTTTTGTTTTTCACGAACATTAATGTTTAAATATCTAAATAGGCTTTGCATAGTTACTCTAAAATCCATATCTATGTTAAAATACACATTTATTTGCTATTCTGTGAATTTTTTTTTTTTTTTTTGCGGTACACGGGCTTTTCACTGTTGTGGCCTCTCCCGTTGCGGAGCACAGGCTCCGGACGCGCAGGCTCAGCGGCCATAGCTCACGGGCCCAGCTGCTCTACGGCATGTAGGATCTTCCTGGACCGGGGCACGAACCCGTGTGCCCCGCATCGGCAGGCGGACTCTCAACCACTGCGCCACCAGGGAAGCCCTATTCTGTGAATTTTTTAAAGTTCATTTTCCTTTTTAGTAAAAAGTCTTAGGATTAATATATTTTCTATGATGTTCTGACATTATAAGGATTGCGGAGAAAGATTTAGATTAATTCTGGGGATCCACTGAATCTTTGAGTGTGTTATTAAAAGATACTATTCCTTAAGTCTGAAGATTAAGTGAAGAATTGGGGTACTTAAATGTTCACTGTATATTTATAGACATTCCCGAATATGAAAAACCAGAATTTAAATGTGAATCAGTGTTAGAATTATAATGCCTTAAACTCCCTGGAGTGTGGCACTAAAGAATATTAGCTGGGAAATAACCATTGTCTCAAAAATCATAATTGTTCATGGGGCAAGTGCTTCCTAGCCCCACAATTGCACATGCTTCTTTAAATGGTAGCTTTTAGTTTAGTTTAGTTTAATTCCTTTTGTTCCTTTTGCTTTTTTGGCATGAATTAATGTTGGCTCTTTTTTGCTCCAGCTCTAAAAGCTCTTCTTAGCTTTAACAAACCCTTTCCCATCATATGCCATATTATTATCTGTAATGATCTAATTAATAGTTAAAGTGCCATTTCCTTTTTGATTTCTCTAATGTGTTCCAAATACTCCACCGTGGCTTGATATTTTTTACTTTTTAAATTAAAAATGTAATCCAGAGAACTGGTATGATGAATTATATTTGGGTAAATACCAGTCATCAGTCATCCAAGGTGTTGTTTTAGTAATAATAACAATAGCAAAATAGTAATAGTAATCTTTGAATTTAATATAAATTATGCTGTTTTTCTTCATGAAAACTCTGTGAGATATTACTAACTCTGTTTTGAAAATGTGACGATTAAGACATGGAAAGTTTGTGACTTTTTCACAGATCACACATCTAGAAATTGGCAGAGTTTAGATTGAATCCAGCCCTTCTGGCTCAGTTTTCTTTCTACAAAACCATAGCTGCTAGCCAAGAAAACACTCCAAGGAAAGCAGCCTTTAAAAACCGAGCCTTTAAATCCATTTTTAATTGGATTGTTTTTGTTGTTGTTCTTATTGACTTGTATAAGTGCCTTATATATTTTGGATATTAACCCCTTATCATATATGTGGTTTGCAAATATTTTCTCTCATTCTGTAGGTTGCCTTTTTGATTTGTTGATTATTTTATTGTCTGTGTAAAAGCTTTTTAGTTTGATGGTAGTCCTGCTTGTTTTTATTGGCTTATGTTGCTTGTACTTTGGGTGTCATAACCATAAACTTATTAAGACCAATGTCAAGAAGCTTTTTCCCTATGTTTTCTTCTAGGAGTTTTATGGTTTGTTTAATCCATTTTGAGTTAATTTTTGTTAGTGGTGTAAAATAGGGTTACAGTTTCATTCTTATGCATGTGAATATCCAATTTTCCTAGCAACATTCATGGAAAGAGATTATACTCAATGGTGAAAGTTTGAAAGCTTTTCCTGTAAGATCGGGAAAAAGACAAAGATGCCCACTCTCACCACTCTTATTCAACATAATACTGGATATCCTAGCCAAAACAACCAGGAAAACTAACTAAATAAATAAATGTCATACAGATCAGAAAGGAAGAAGTAAAATTTATGTGTGCAGATGACATGCTCTTACATACAGAGAATCCTAATATTCCACCTAAAACCATTTAGAACTAATAAATGGAAACAGTAAAGATGCAGGATACAAAATCAGTAAAAAAAAAAAAAAAAAAAAAAAAAAAATCAATTGCTTTTCTATACATAAACAACAACAAACTTAACAGAAAGAGAAATAAAGAAAACAATTCCATGTGCTATAGTATCAAAAACACTAAAATACTTAGGAATAAATTTAGCCGATAAGGTGAAAGATCTGTACACTGAAAGATCTATAAAACATGGATAAAAGCCTTTCACTTGTTAGGACAGAGTGGCAACTTCTAAGCTTCTCGCATGCAGACCAGAAGATGGAAGTCCTTGAATTATATTTGGAGCTAGAATTAAGTATAGATTCTACTCGTTTAATAATAGCAATCTTTTAACTTCATGACTTCAATACACTTTTATTAAGAATGTAACAACTTTTGAAGCATTATGTTGGAATGCTGGCCAACATATAAGTAAATTAGTATTGTTTGCTTACTCTATTTTTTTGTGTACAATTTTAGCCAAACATTTTTTTGCTTAATTGTTGATCTATATCCTTCAGTAATAATTGTAGGTGGTATTTTTTAAAAGTCATTGCTTCAAACAGCATTTATTAATAATGGTGACCAGCATTATTGAAGAATATTGGTAACTACATAGATTTATCATGATCCCTTATTTTTTCCTAATAACTCCATTTTCACTATTTTGCCTTTACTTTATTCAAAGCATAAGTTCACTTGTACCAACAAGTATTTATTTCAATTTACACTGCCGTGACATCCATATAATTGTTCCCTACATATATTACTTATTTTCAAAAAATACACACACACACACGCACACACACACACACACACACCAGCCCTTATCGTTAACAAATGTTTAATGAAACAACCAAATCCAAAATTATTAACCCAATCAGGTGTTTTAAAAAATAGTATTTAAAAGTATAATCATTGTTATTAGTCTCTGTATACAGTAGTTTATATCACCAAGAACAGTTTATATAATGAAGAATAAAAAGTTTTCTGAGTTTTAAGTCTATGACTCAAAATGAAGAAATATCTTCAACATTAGTAAATTAAACTTTACTTTAAAAATAAGACTAACCGTAGAAGCTCCTTTGTGACCCTAATTTATTTCATATTTTATAATTTTATGATATCAATGTAATCATAATATGTGTCAATATTACACATGTTCTCCAAAAATCTTTCTTTTCTTTAAGGAGTAGTAACTTTCAAAATAAAATTAATTAGGTCACAGCCTTTTATTTCTAACTTCTAATTCCTCCCATCTTACACCATTTATTATTTATTTTCCTAAATAAACTTTTTTTTGGTAATGAGTTATGCATACTAGAACTTAGAATGGGTTTTGTATACCAATATCTCTATGAGGCTCTTCTTACACAGAATGTAGCTCTATTAGAAAATAATTGAAAAAGGACCTTGCTATAAAGATAAAAACAATCCTAAAATAATAAAGTGGACTACAGAAGTCATCTATTTAATTGAGTAGTCAAACCACTGAAACCTAGAATGAAAACACCTTCTAGTACACTTGATAAATAGTTTTAAAGGGAAAAAGTACAATGTAATGCATTTTGTGCTATTTTATCTAGACTTCATTGGGTAGATATATTTATATTACTAAAATGACTGTAAATATAAAGAGATGGTTGAGGAATTTTTTTAATAAAATTGACGTTTTAAAAAATAAATTCATTTAAAAATGAATAAAAAATAATTAGAAATTCACAGCATTTGCTACCTGGTTAAAGCTTATGTCTATACAACCAACATCATAATCAAACTTTTGCACAAACACAGTTTTAATAATCTGTACATATTATTCTAATTATCTTACGATTTTTAGCTTTAGATATTTAAACATTTATATAAATGTATATATGTTAATATGTACATATGTATTTGTATGTACAAGTATCACTTACAAATATATCTGGTATAGACCTTCTTCACTTTTCCTTTTTCTCATTTTTGCCTTTAAAAATTTTTTTTTATAAATTTATTTATTTTTTATTTTGGCTGCATTGGGTCTTCGTTGCTGCTTGTGGGCTTTCTCTAGTTGTGGCGAGTGGGGGCTACTCTTCGTTGCAGTGTGCAGGCTTCTCATTGCAGTGGCTTCTTTTGTTGCAGAGCATGGGCTCTAGGAGTGCGGGCTTCTAGTCATCTATTTAATTGAGTAGTCAAACCACTGAAACCTAGAATGAAAACACCTTCTAGTACACTTGATAAATAGTTTTAAAGGGAAAAAGTACAATGTAATGCATTTTGTGCTATTTTATCTAGACTTCATTGGGTAGATATATTTATATTACTAAAATGACTGTAAATATAAAGAGATGGTTGAGGAATTTTTTTAATAAAATTGACGTTTTAAAAAATAAATTCATTTAAAAATGAATAAAAAATAATTAGAAATTCACAGCATTTGCTACCTGGTTAAAGCTTATGTCTATACAACCAACATCATAATCAAACTTTTGCACAAACACAGTTTTAATAATCTGTACATATTATTCTAATTATCTTACGATTTTTAGCTTTAGATATTTAAACATTTATATAAATGTATATATGTTAATATGTACATATGTATTTGTATGTACAAGTATCACTTACAAATATATCTGGTATAGACCTTCTTCACTTTTCCTTTTTCTCATTTTTGCCTTTAAAAATTTTTTTTTATAAATTTATTTATTTTTTATTTTGGCTGCATTGGGTCTTCGTTGCTGCTTGTGGGCTTTCTCTAGTTGTGGCGAGTGGGGGCTACTCTTCGTTGCAGTGTGCAGGCTTCTCATTGCAGTGGCTTCTTTTGTTGCAGAGCATGGGCTCTAGGAGTGCGGGCTTCAGTAGTTGTGGTGCACGGGCTCAGTAGTTGTGGCTCATGGATTCTAGAGCGCAGGCTCAGTAGTTGTGGTGCATGGGCTTAGTTGCTCCATGGCATGTGGGATTCTCCCGGACCAGGGCTCTAAGCCATGTCCCCTGCATTGGCAGGTGGATTCTTAACCACTGCACCACCAGGGAAGCCCTTTGCCTTTTTTTAAATAAAAAAGATTCTTTATTTAATACTTATAGACATAAAGATAAAATGTGTAATTCCATTTAGTTTCTCAAAGGGTTTTGCAGGACTTTTATAAAATTACAAAATGTTATTTGGGAATATTTTCTATTTTATTTATATTTATAAAACTTTTGATTAAACTAAGTTTAACAAAAAATCATTCAGTTTCTGGCCTAGTTATAGAAGCATCATTAGAATTTCCCTATATCAACAAGAGTTTGAAGTAAATCCACACAATCACATATAATTCTGAATTATGGATTGTATTATAATACACTCACAATAGGGAGCATAGAAAAGCATTTTCCCTATGAAAATCATAAAATATTTTATCTACTATATATGAAGACATTAATAGTATAAAAATTTGCAGAAAGTATTATAAAATGAAACCTTTGTACTCAAAAGCTAGCAAAGCATACTATGTATACTTGCTTGACAAAGAATGACTTGCTCTTAATAGAGAAAAGGCTTTATTAATCTGGATAAAAGTTAGGCATGTGTATGTCTCATTCTCCTGATGCTTGGTAAGTAAATAATGCATTTCTTTACTTTGCAAGGTGTATATATTACCTTCTGAGCACATGTAAATATAGTTTACAAGAAATGTAGTTTTTGCTCAAAAGAGACTTGGGGCAGAAAAATCTACTTAAAAAATAAAAAGTTTGACCAATAAGAACTGATTCAGCTGCTTTAAAATCCACCTTGATGAAAATGGCACTTTTTTTGTGACTAGTGAATCTACTGTTAGAAAAGGAAACAGATAAGCAAGAGGAAGTAGGAGAAAATAAAATAGTTGGAGGTGATAAGATTATCTGGGTGCAGCACACACTTTTAAGATGACAAGGGTGCTTCAAGTATTTTGGTTGATTTTCTATCCTTTTGGGGAAAGTGATGTAACACTTAGGAGAATCAATATATAAATGTTTTTTTAAAAGAACTGAGATTAATAAAGAGCTCTCAAGAAATACACACACTCACACACACATATTGTGTCAGAAAGAGAATGTTAGTCAATCATTAATCTTTTTAGAACAAATTTCATCCCCTCTTCCTTATTCCCACCCCCAGGAATAAAGAAGAAGGGGAAACTACAATACTGATTAATTACCTCTTATAGATGAAATGTAAAATGGGAAATGAAACTCTTGTATATAAAATCTTATCATGAATTTTATTGTGAATTTTGAGCCTGAAGAGATATTTCATGATTTAAGATAATTATATTATGGAATATAGGCAGATTTTAAACTACTTTAAAAACTTGTCTGATACTGAGTAGTTATGCAATAAGTAAAGGAGGAACATCACACACCATAACCCTTATTGGCCTCAGGAAAGAAAAAAAAAACAAAAACATGAAAAGAAAAGAAACACATCATCCTATAGTTTTAGCATCAGAAATCAAGTAGAAGAGTCTTGTACATCTGAGAAAACATAAAGCACAAGTCTGAGGAAATCATTTAATACATATAAAACAGATGAGAGAATGTATTTAAAATTGATAAGGAGGCTACATCTGACAATGAGATCAATTATAATTTCCTCGTTCTTTCAAAATGAGAAATTCTTGGGCAGATACTTTATTTGTATTTTTCCCAGGTTTATTGAGGTATAACTGACAAAATTATAACTATTTAAGATACACAGTGTTTTGATATACATATATTTTTACATTTATTTTATTATTATTTTTGTAATTAATTTTGGCTGTGTTGGGTCTTTGCTGCTGCGTATGGGCTTTCTCTAGTTGCAGCGAGTGGAGGCTACTCTTCGTTGCGGTGCACAGGCTTCTCATTGTGGTGGCTTCTCTTGTTGCAGAGCACGGGCTCTAGGTGCATGGGCTTCAGTAGTTGTGGCACACAGGCTCAGTAGTTGTGGTTCGTGGGCTCTAGAGCGCAGGCTCAGTAGCTGTGGTGCACGGGCTTAGTTGCTCCACGGTATGTGGGATCTTCCCAGACCAGGGATTGAACCCGTGTCCCCTGCATTGGCAGGTGGATTCTTAACCACTGAGCAACCAGGGAAGTCCTTGATATACATATAGATCCCAGAATTTATCACTTTACAAATGATATTCTGTATCCTTTGACCATCACCTGCCTACTTCCCCCATTCCCTGCCCCGGGCAATGACCATTCTACTCTCTATATCTGAGTTCAATTATTATTATTACTATTAATAATAATTCCACACTAGGATGTGGAATCTTCCACCTATAAAAATGAGACCAGATTTAACAAATCACTGAGGAATGACCCAAAGTCATCCTCATAAAATGTATATTGACAACTGAACTAAGTGGAGATGACTCTGGCAGAATTATCCTTAATTCTCTTAATTACAGGGCAAAGAGTGGCGATTAAAGGCATCTATACAAACCATGTTATAGAAAACTATTCGACTCAACATATGGTTATACAAGACTAAAGGCCAACAAGAAAACAGGTACTTGCCATTTGGCAGAAAATATATCTGGAATAGTCAATTGCATCTATCTATATGGAAGACAGTTCAAACAGCAACCAAAGTACAAAACGTATACATCATAGTAAAAGTTTTGCCTACAAAAATTGAAGTAAAAAAGTGAAATAAAAATACTATAAAAATTGAGGCTTTAAAAGCCCAGATATTCCATTGTATATATACAATGGAATATTACTCAGCCATAAAAGGAACCAAACTGAGTTATTTGTAGTGAGGTGGATGGACCTAGAGACTGTTATACAGAGTGAAGTAAGTCAGAAAGAGCAAAACAAACAATGTATGCTAACACATATATATGGAATCTAAAAAAAAAAAAAAGAAAAAAATGGTCAGAAGAACCTAGGGGCAAGTCAGGAATAAAGATGCAGACCTACTACAGAAGGGACTTGAGGATATGGGGAAGGGGAAGGGAAAGGGGAAGCTGGGACAAAGTGAGACAGTGGCATAGACATATAACACTACCAAACGTAAAATAGATAGGTAGTGGGAAGCAGCCGCATAGCACAGGGAGATCAGCTGGGTGCTTTGTGACCACCTAGAGGGGTGGGATAGAGAGGGTGGGAGGGAGGGAGATGCAAGACGGAAGAGATATGGAGACATATGTATATGTATAACTGATTGACTTTGTTATAAAGCAGAAACTAACACACCATTGTAAAGCAATTATACTCCAATAAAGATGTTAAAAAAAAAAAAAAGCCCAGATAACTCTAAACTTTTCATTCATTTCTGCGGAAAATGTTGGGATAAAATAATTCTATAAATCCTAAGCAGGTGTCTAATTATTTTGTAATACTTCTCCACCAAGGTCACCTACTCCTAGTAATAGTCTAGCAATTGTAATCACACAAACTATTGCATATTCAGATATTTCACTCTTTATTTATGTATCTTCAACATTTCATTTGCATCAATTTATTATGATTATGCTTATTAGTCTTCATAAAGATGCCTCAGATACAATTATTGTTTTACTTGATATTTATCTTTCAACTTCCTGCAGGCTTTACATATGTCTACCTAGTTTATATCCATGCTCAGTAAGTTGATGTTTTCCATTGCAATGATATTAATCCTCATGTTTGCTCACTGACATTTAGGTTCGTCTCAAATTGTTTCAATTAATCTTCTCTCTGCCTCTACTAATTGCTGAAAATAATTTCAAAAATTTATAGAATGAGATTACAATAAATTCATGGTCCTTACTTTATTTGCACTTTAATGTTTAACTGAAAATCAAAATGTTTTTCTAAATTGGCAGCTCTTCGTCTCTCTACAATTTCCTTTCTAAACCTTCGTGTTCCTCAAAACGTCCTTAGACCATCTCATTTCCCACTCTACAGAAGAAATAGAAGATATCAGAGGGATTCTTCTTTCTTCACATCTAACTACATTTTTGTTTATCACTTAAACAAAATCTAGTATTTCCTATTCCTTTTAAGACCTTTCCTATACCCTATCCTATTTGTTTCATTTTCCTTTTACTTTCTTCACGTAGTGGAGAGGGTGTTGTTCCTTCTTTTTCTCTTTCAAATACTTGAAATACTGAGACCATACACAGAAACTAGAAGATAATTAGGTAATATACTATTGTTAGTATTTGCACAGTTTGAATGGACAAGTTGGTGGAGCTTCTTACCATATTAATAGATGAAGTCTCTGACTGACCTTCTTTGCAACAGAGTACAAACTAGTTGTGCAATGAGCCTCATATACTAGAATAAAAATTGCCCAAATTATATAGTTTTCTTAAAACAGAAAGATCCAAATTGAAAAAAAAAAAAAAAGGCAATAGCATGTGTACCTCTAGCTATTAAATTTCCAGAGAAAAAAATATATGCTAAAATACACATTAATTACTAACCTTCAACTTAGACCTCTCCTGCTGGAAACAGTATTGCTGTAGTATAATCACCACAGTTGAACTGAAACCAAGTCATTTTTCAAACGTGCCTAGAGTTGTCAGATTTAGCAAACAGAGGCATGAAAGCCCAGTTAAATTTCAGATAAACAACAAAATTACTTTTAGTCTAAAAATTGCAATGGTGTGAGACATAATTATACTAAAAATTATTTGTTGTTTATCTGATATTCAAATTTAATTGGATTTTTAAAATAATTTTACCTGGAATACGACCACATATGTGTCTTATTTTTAAAAAATAACACTTCACAGAATCACATCTTACCAGAAAGGCCAGGAAAAAAAAAAAATCACAGAACCAGCATCCTACCTATATATGTATCACAAGCAGATTCACAGCCTCTATAGTAGTGATCCCAAGCAAAATGTTCTCAGAAGCAAAGAGATGGTACAATATAGATCCATATTGCTGCTAAAAGCAGAAAAAAAAAAAAAAAAACATGGCAGAGATGGCAGCATTTGGTGTTGAGTAAGGGGTGGAAATGGAATAAATTTCAAAAAAGGAGATGGAAAAGAAAATTTGTCTTAATTTTATATACATAGGGAACATCTGGATTTTGTTAATTTTACATACATAGGGAACATCTGGATTTTGTTGAGGTTTATGTTTTGTAACATAAGCTCAAGAAAGAGCAATATCTCATCAAGGGGTATCTTAATCTATTTAAGCTGCTATAACAAAATACTACAGACTGGGTAGCTTATAAACAACAGAAATTTATTTCTCATATTCTGGAGACTGGAAGTCCAAGATCAAAGTGCCAGCATGGGCCGGTTCTGGAGAAGGCCTTCTTCTGGGTTGCAGACTGCTGACTTCTTACTGTGACCTCACATGGTGGGAGGTGTAAGAGAGCTCTCTCCTCTTTTGTAAGAACATTATTCTTATTCATGAGGGCGCTGCTCTCATGACCTAATCACCTCTGAAAGGATTTCAATACATGAATTTTGGAAGGACACAAACATTCAACCGTAACAAGTGAGGAATTGTGGCAACATAATTACATATTTTGAAGGGAAAATATGCCTATGGATGCTAGTAATCTTTGTGTGAAATGAGCCTGACATCTTGAAAACTGCAGAAAATTTCAATATTGGCAATCCTAGCTTCCAGATTTTCTTTGAGAGTTCTTTCTTCAACTGTCTTCAATACACATTTTCATACCTTTAATTGTATTTCCATTTTGAGTCCCTTACATATTGAATATAGTGAGGGCTCTACCTAGTTAAAAGAAAACTGAGCTCCAAATTTCAGAGTAAATATTTGGGGTAAAATTCATGGGACACCTTTTCTGAAATCCTAATCTGTGTTTCCATTTGGTTTCTCTATCTCCAGCAAAGCTCCAAGCAATAACAGTTTATTATCCTCGCCATTCACTGTAGTCCCTTGCTCTGGTATTCTTTAGCATTTAATACTCTGACTCTAGTAACTGTCTTTTCTCACGCCCTAACATTTGCATTACTTGGAAAATTCCCCTCAAGATTCTTGTACTGAATTAATTGATGATGTTTCCAAACCTGGCCACTATGGACACTTTGAGAGTAAATTCATCACTTTTCATACTAGCCTCTAAACCCTCAACTTTTCTCAGTCATTGAATCATGCTATTTCAGTGGCAGCAGAAAAAAATATCATTTCTGACATTTTCTTATTGAATCAGATATATTTGATAACACATTGTTCTATGTAATCCTACTTAAATTATAAATACATTTAGAATATTTTAAAATTTAAATTTAAATAGTTATAAAGAGGAAATTTACACAGTGATAAAGGGGAAATTTCAGATGTGACCCAAAAATGCCAAAAAAAAAATACATATAGGAAATATGAACTGGAGTCAAGGGTTCATGGGAGTGACTTAGTTGAAGGTAGATTTGGGTACCACAACGAGAGGATTCTCAAATGATAGGACAAAGTAATGTTTTCAAATTTTAAGGTACCTCAATACATGGGAGCTTAGTTTAAAACAAAGATCACCAGGTGCCAACGACTTTGATTCATTACAACTGTGTTTCGGGCCACAAAATGGTATTTTAATCTGTTGCTGAGGTTATTTTGATGCAATTTGTCCATAGCTCTCACATTTGAAACAGTACTAAGTTTTTGAATTTAATCGTGAAAAGTCGTGAGAATATTTTGGTTAAGAACAAAGCCTCTGCAGTAGAACTATGTGGTTTCACTGCTTCCTGTTGTTTCCTTGCCTCTACACTAGAGTGGTAAAAACAGTACGTACTCCACAGAGTTCTGTGAGACATGAATGAATTAATGTTCCTAATTCACTTTGAACAGTGCTTAACCACCACCATCAGTAAACCTTCAATAAACGTTAGCTATTATTACTTCATGGTTAATACTATTATTTAATATACGATATATGAACTAGAAATGGCTTATCATCACAGATACATGTGACAAGCAGAAAATTATTTTAAAAATCTGATAGTGTTTTCAAAACAGCTTAGAAGGACTCTACTTAAAAAAATCTTTATGATGATCTAATGTGACAGGAGAGTGTAAAATTGGAAAGTTAGGATTTATTTTAACATCAAATATTTTTGTAGTGTATGTATACTAGACCCTGTTGCAATGCCTCATGTCAAAATTCACATTGGATATAATATCATATTAAATACTATACAGTATATATTTTTACTACTCCATCATATTATTATATGTTCTTACCTATTATAGACTCTAATAGCATAATAGTCTCAGTATGCATCCAAAAATATTCTTATATGGAAATTCTTTTTCAGCTACACCGTGCCTTTTCAATAAAGAGATCTCAAATTATATTACTAAAATTAAAAAATGTCCAATGAATTCTCTGTGGATAGATGATAGCTAGATGAAAAAGAAAGAAAGGAAGGAAGGAAGAAATAAAGAAAGAAAGGAAGAAAGAAAAGAAATTTTATATTCTTATATCCTACTTCTCAATTTACCTTTATAAATATTATATTAAGGGCAGAAGAAAAACAAAGTATCTGATATTTTTCTGATTCCTTCTGAAATCAGTGATAATATTGGTTTCTATCATATGACATATCTGAAATTTTAAATTTGAGTGTAGGCAATTAGGTGAATTATCAGTGTAGAACATTTTAAAATGCACTGAAAGACCAAGAACACAAGACTACTGTATTTAAAGATGAGGTCGTCAGTTTTTAAAGAAAGAAACAAGAAATAATACTTATAAAAATGGTATCATATATGGGCATTGTTAATCACACTAAAGGCATTAAAGTGTTCAAGTCACTCATCCAAGAGGGCTATATCACCACTGAAGTGATAATTGTGTCCTTTAGAATTTTCTTCAACTTATCTTGCATTTCTATAATAACAATGAGGAGAATGATCTAGTTAAGTATAAATATATCTGCTCAAATCAGGAATTGCATGAAACAATATGGAAAATCCCCAAATCAAGTATTTTTAATAATGTAAACTATGCTTATACTGTATCTTAGTCACTTAAGATGGTTAAAGATCATTATATCTTAAAATATATGCATTTAAACCTGCAATAATAGAGAGAGAATTGAAATTATTTATGAAAATACTTAGCATTATTTAGAAGCTAGAAGTCAAAAAGAATTCCCTTAATTACATTTCAAGTACAGGTTGATGTTTGGTGATATTATTTATTAACAAACATCTATTCAAATAAATAACTATACCACACATTTGTAGGATGAACACAAATGTGATCTTTGTTCAGATCTTTCTGAACAGAATTCACAGAAGCCTTTCAACATCAAAATTCCCTATCTGTTCAGCAAAACAGGATATCAAGTAAAAAAGGTTTTATTACTAGAATATGAAAAGATCTTTAAAGTTTGTTTTTGAGAGGAGTTATTATTTTTTATGTTTTATATGGTGTATATTGGTTTACTTATTTTATTTTCATTTTCCCACAATAAAAAGATCAGGCAATGAAATTATGTAAAGTTTTATGAGGCTCACCTATTATGCATTATAGTTTTCTAACCAGTATGCTATGCATCTTGATTCACTGAAGATGCTAAAGAATCTCTTTAAGCACAGGTTTAATGAGCACCACATGATGTTTCATTTGTGATCTCTCACCGGGAAATTCCAGAAATAATTAGTGCCACTGAAACACTGTGGAACAGAATCAGACCTCTAGTTATATCATGAATTAGAAATGAGAGCTATTACATTAATCAAAAAAAGAATAAAACATTGACATATCCTTAGGACATTTTTACTTATCTCCAATTATTCTCTTCAGAACACTCCTTGACAGTCAGGTATAAACAGAGCCACTGCCTGTAGCAGTGCAGGCTCTCTCTCCTTGTGCCCACTGCCCTTACAATCTCTTTATTCCTTTAATTATAGTAAATGTCTATTTCTTCTGCCTATAAGATTTTTGTTGCCATTTTCTCCAGGTTTTGGCCACTAGTGCTCCTCTATTTCAGACACTAGTAGGAAACTGTTTATGTTTCTTAGGGCCAGCAATCTGGGGGGGGGATTATAACAAAGATTTTGTCCTAAAAACATATTTTGGGGCTTCCCTGGTGGCGCAGTGGTTGAGAGTCCGCCTGCCGATGCAGGGGACACGGGTTCATGCCCCGGTCCGGGAGGATCCCACGTGCCGCGGAGCGGCTGGGCCCGTGAGCCATGGCCGCTGAGCCTGCGCGTCCGGAGCCTGTGCTCCGCAACGGGAGAGGCCGCAGCAGTGAGAGGCCCGCGTACCGCAAACAAACAAATAAACAAAAAAAACATATTTTGTTTTGTTCTCTTTTCTTTTCTTTCTTCATTTATTCTTGAGGAGGGGGAAGTGGGAAAGAAGTTGGAAGACATTCAGCTGTGTTAAAAGTAGGCTAGCATGTTCATGTTATTATGAATTGTCCCAGTGGCTAATTAACAGATATCATTTCTTCCATCTCTCTAGCTCAACTATATATTAATAGGGATCTCCTCAAACCCTTTAAATGTCATTAAGTACAAAAGGAAGATTAAAAGTAGCTGGCGTAAAACGAAATTGAGTTATTTGTAATGAGATGGATGGACCTAGAGTCTGTCATACAGAGTGAAGTAAGTCAGAATGGGGAAAAACAAATACTGTATGCTAACACATATATATGGAATCTAAGGAAAAGAAAAAAAAAAGGTCATGAAGAACCTGGGGGCGAAGAACCTAGGGGCAAGATGGGAATAAAGACACAGACCTACTAGAGAATGGACTTGAGGATATGGGGAGGGGGAAGGGTAAGCTGTGACAGAGCGAGAGAGTGGCATGGACATATATACACTACCAAACGTAAAATAGATAGCTAGTGGGAAGCAGCCGCAGAGCACAGGGAGATCCGCTCTGTGGTTTGTGACCACCTAGAGGGGTGGGATAGGGAGGGTGGAGGGAGGGAGACGCAAGAGGGAAGAGATATGGGAACATATGTATATGTATAACTGATTCACTTTGTTATAAAGCAGAAACTAACACACCATTGTAAAGTAATTATACTCCAATAAAGATGTTTAAAAAAAAAAACCCATAAATCTAGTAGCCCTATCAGTTTCACGCTTTAATACCCTTTAGAAAAAAAAAAAAAAAAAGTAGCTAGCGCTTTCAACATAGAGTAAACCAACTGTATTTTTCCTGGTGTAATTATAAGGCCTATACCAAAAAAACTTGTCCTGGCTTTCTTTTTGTTAAAGTGGATCTTAATCTCCCAAGCCTAACATTTAATATTTGGTAGAATCTATAAAGTTATGGTTCCATTTGGTGGGAAATAATCACATACTCAGAAATAAAAGTTAACTGCAATAATTCCTCTGATTACGAAGTCTCAGAATGTTTCCCCTCATTTGAGCAAACTGAAGCAATAAACTCATGGTTGATAAAACTCATGCAACTGTGATTGTGTGTGTGTGTGTGTATGTGTGCATGCCTGCCACAATAGCATATGGCTGATTGTAATGCCTTACTTAATTGACTATTACAGTATCTGATTTCTGGTTCTAAGGATAATAGTTTATGGAAAGCAAGGGACCATAAATCTCTTAGAAGACCACCAAGAAAACCTACTAATCAAGGAAAGCTAAGTTTATTGGGTCTACTGCAATAAGGGAAAACAAATCTTAACATATTCTTATAGTATCTCAAAATGTGGAAACTGAAGGAAGATATTTATAGGGTTTTACGGCTCGGGATGTTTATTAAATAATAGCTTGGGATTGGAGAGCAGAGTGAGTTTTGCGAGCCTTGATGAGTAACCTGTGATTGTGATACAAAAGCAACTTAATTAACTCACAGACCTATTTTCCAGAAGCAAGTATTTTTGTTACATATAATTAAATTATTGTTCATTCTTGGTATTATGTAACATAGAGGCCAATATAAATTCTTGGCTCAGAAATGAGGTTTTAACAAAATAACAGGGAAGTCTATGTCTTCATAATATTTTTTGTTCCAGAGAAAGGACAAACAGCCATTTTAGGCAAAAATAAAAACAACACAACAACAACCAAAACAAAACAAAACTACCACTATCACTATGGGAAAAAAGCAAACAAGCCCCATAAATTCTAATATATGTGTGTGTGTGTGTTTAGCTCTTAAAAAGCTTTTCTTCAAAAAAGATTGACTATTCTTTTTTTTTTAATTGTGGTTAAAAACAGAAAATTTACCATCTTTCTAATGTGTTGCTTTTTGTTTTAAATTCTTTAATTTTCCTATGTTACAGTTAAATATCTTAATAAACGTAGGGAAAAATAAAGTTTTCTACTACCACTGAATCAGGAATTGCAATACCTGTCAGCAGCTACTAGTGGACCATTAGCATCTGAGAATAGAAACAAAACATATCTCACTCAACCCTGAATCCCCAGTAAACAGCAGAATGCCACATACATAGAAGGAATACAACAGTTTTTAAATGAATATATCAGTACTTAAGTACTATGTCTTCTGGTCCTGGATTTATACATGATTCAACTCAGAAGTAATACTTCTGAGTCATATCATATACTGATTTTCACAACCCGATATGCCGGAAGATGTGGACAACAGCTTTAACATAGCAGAATTGTCATTTCTCAAATTTAACATATGCTCTGTATTTCCTATACAGGTTAAGACCTTGAGGAACCTTTATAATTTCTCCTAAATTATTTTAATAAAATTATGCAGTTTATAGTAATAGAAATCCCAGATAACTTATATTATATTGCCCTTTTTTGGGCAATTTGCACCATCTAAATATCCAGCAAGCTCATAGTAAAATAGAAATCGAACCAATTATCAGAATAGTGATAGAATAACTGAACTACTGAAATTTTTAAAAAGTCAGCACATTATGTGCCTTTGGGAATAACCTTTGAATATACCACACCATTGATGAACAGGTAAATCAGAGTTTTGGTTCAAAATGTACAAAAATATTTCTTTGTCATACATTAACTTTTCACATTATTGTAATGTTTTCATTGCTTTCATGTTCAAATGATTAACAATCTATTATTTGATAGTTTCTTATGAAGTCTTATCCAATACAAGCCTCAAGAGTAGCTTAACTTTGAAGCCTGATGATCTAATTTTTAAAATTAAGTCTTTGCAAGGTCCAATAAATATCTCCTGAGTTTCAGTCAGTCACATGCCATCACATTTATATAGCTTTTATCTAGGCCCATATGACTTTTATTTACATCCTCTAGCCATTATTCTATCTTTCCAAATATTTTTTCCTAGATATGAAATGTGAAGACATTCATGGCCATCACCTAGTATCACAGTCTTATAATGAGGTAACAACAGAAAAGTACAGCTTGAACTTCCGATGTTCAATGTATAGGATAATGGTTTTAAGTCCAGGTGACAACCTCATGTTTGGATTTTATTTATTTTTTGCATTGAATATAAATCAATAATTATACTATTACAACAGTTAAAAATACCTCCATGAATAACAGACTTTCACCTTTGTTTATCTATCTATATTGCAACTGGAGTGAACTTGCATCCCCAAATTCATAAAGTGATTAGAACTGTCTTTTGCAGACTCCATCTATAATTGCCAGATTTCTGCTTTATTATTATTATTATAAGTATTTCTTTTCTACACTGTCCTTCCAATCAAACCAGTTACCAAAACATTTGTGTCAAATTTAGGATCTGATACCTAGATGCATATTAATCACTTTTACTTTGTTATTATGAAAAATTACTGATGAATACAGTCTCACTTTTATTGTCTCAGTAATTAGACTGTTGGACTTATAAGTCCAGGTGCTGCTTAACTGGGTGGACAAGTTAGAGCTGATCAGAAATGAGACTGTGGGAATTGTTATTGGAAGTACAGGAAGAAAACAGTAATGTGACAAATGATGTTTATTTTCTAATAAAATGTGATTGTTCAGTAAAGTAATTGAAAACAACCTACTGTGAATAGGACACCAAGGTAGTCTATGACAACAGCGATCAGTTTGCTAGAATTCCTCCTTTCAGTTTAGTTCCCTACCACTATCAGTTAATGTAGAAAACTTACATTTGAAGTCCTTTGTAGGAAGCACAGAGCAGTCCTCCTGAGGTGCTAGCTTCACATAGTAAACGTGAATCCAGTTTTGACTTTTTTCACTTTGCTTGCCAGATAGATAATCAGCAACACTTGAAAGGGTTCCTAGGAATGAGAGAAGCTTTTTTAAAGTATATAATGTAAGAGGATTCAGTTAAATCAGGTACAGGACATGGTCTCAGACCCAAATTTATAGGTCTGCCTAACATAAATTTCAAGGGAGAAACTCCATGCTTGCTTGCAGGTACCACTCTAAATTTTAACAAGGCCAGTGGTAAAGCTTTAAGACATCTTAGTATAGTAGTTGCAGAATCTTAGCTGATGTGTTTTTAGAATTGGATTCATTTGCTATACTAAACTTTTCCAGAGCACTGAGTTGTATAGCAATCTGCAAACATTTGTGTAATCCTTGACAGCAGTAGAAATAAAGTGACTTTCTCAGTCCTATGCAGGGTGCTCTGGTATCCCCAAAGTAGGAACTATGTGTATTAAGAGAGACTTCAACACTGACTGAATATCGCTTTTTGAAGAAGGAAAGACTTCAGGCCATCAAGACATCATATATACCATATGTATGTATGTCTAGAGACAAAAATCTTTTACTTTTACAAGCATTAGTTCTATGAAATCCAACTGCTAGCAAGTTCCTAGTAACATTGGTCAGGAAAAACCTCCTGTGCTTACCTTGAGAGTGGCTTGCAAAAAACTATGCTGACAAATAGCACATCTTTAATATGTTTTGAATGCTTTTATCTTCTTGGTAGGCATAGTAAGAGTCTGGCGTCTTTAAAATTTATCTTTTATTCAGATGACTTTGTTGATGACACAACACTAACCAAGAAAATAGGTGGTATAGGAAATATTTTGTTAGCTAATTCCCATCATCCAGTCAAATGTTTATGTCTCTTTTATAATCCATGTGTCCATTTTCTTTTGTTAAGCATATTTTTGAAAATGAATAAATGTTTTTTATTGTATTAAAAGTGAAGCCTCTATATTTGTAGTCTGTCAGGCTCTGACAGCAGCTTTTGCAATTCTATCAGTAAAATTATTGCATTTAGAAACTTCATCCTTCTGCTCTATGTGAGCTCTACAACGAATTACTAAAATCTGAGCAGGCAGTTGTAAAGCCTTTGAAAAATCAGCTATCAATTTTTTATGAGATTGTTTCATTCTCACTGAAATAAAAAATTCTCTATTTTTAAAAAATGCTCTGTTACATAAGAAACATCAAGCATATATTGCTTATTATTACTGATTATTATTACTAAAAAGAGAGAGAGAAGCAGAAGAAAGAGAAAGACGGGGAGAGAGAGAAAAGTCTACATATCTAACCCTCCAAAATCAATATATAACATCATACCAAAGAAAAAAGGAAAATATTTTCATTTATATCTGCCTCTTGATGTTTCTTTTCGATTGAGTTCAAAGAATTTTGAATTTTTTTCACTCTAATCTCAATATCAGTTCCAATTATTACTAACATTTTTATTATACTTATTTTATATTTTGCTATTAAAAGTAGCTGCATCACAATTCTCAAATATTACTACATGATTGAATTATATATTCATTAGGTAAACTTATTGAAAAAGAAAGAAATATTTGTTATACTTTGTTAAAATGTGATCATTCAAACTGTGTTGAGTGCCCACTAAATGCAGGTTACTTTAATAGACAAAGGGCACATGGGAAAATGACTTGATACTAAGAACAAAACAAAACACTCTGGATTTTGCCATTAAATTGGTCATTTATTACCTGATTCGTTCTACACAAGTTATATAATCTTTTGAACTTCTTAATTCTCATCTTCAAAACAAAAAATGATATCTATTTACCTTTTCTGAGTTGTAGTAAGATAGTAAAGAAGATGGAAGAGAAAGTCTAGAGCCCATTAATCAGACTTGTGCACCAAAGGGCAGGTAGCTACATGGTAAAGTGAATTTATTACTACAGTCCTTATCCTCCTGATTAGGATCTTATAACATGTTTGTGATAAATAAGTGTACAAAATAGTAATGATTCTCCCAAACATTTATATTTTTTTATTTTTTCCTATTAACATTTTAACCACTTCTTACTCTAATTTTCATTTCATGCAAGGAATCTGAAAGAAATCTTAGTATTATATTATATTAACTTTAACACTTAGAGTTTTCTTAATCTGTGTGATTTATTCTAATTAGGCCAAACACATTTATTTTTGGATCTTAATCAACCTCTAGTATGATCTACTTTTCATTAACAATTTTGTCATTTTCTTTATTAAGCCTTTCCAAATTACTGTTCCTTGTCAGTTTCTACAACCTGCCTCCAGAGAAGACAATAAAAACAGTATTCTATACAGATTCCATTAAAATAGGCCAGTGTTCTTCAACTATTTCATCTCTGGCATCATTTCATATATAACCATGCAATCATTAAACAGAGATAACTGACATACATTTTTACATATATGATTACATCACTCCAATATATTTTAATTGTAGACAATTGTATGATTATATTATACAGTACCTTATTATAAAATAGGATACTAAACCCATTACACCATTACACCATTAAATATTATAAATTGAGAAAGTCACATACAGAGAGAATTCACTACTAGCTGAAATATCATATACTAGTTCTAAATTTTCTTGATCTAAGCCACAGAAGCATTTTGTGGTTACCACCCTCTAGGTGAAATTTTCTGCTATAGTGAATTAACTTGATCCAGGGAAAATACGAGAATCTGCCAGAAACATAGGACTCTATTTATTGCTACTGTTCACATGGCCATTGTATTTAAATGTATAATGGAAAGAAAAAAATTACCAGAGATTATATGTAAATTTCATAATTTAAGGGCCTTAAAGTAAATTCTTGAAAGCCTAGTTATTGACATCCTTCTTGAAAAATATTTTGTAAATCAAGACTTTTAAGTAAATGAGATGATATTAAGTATATTATACTGTCAGCATAAAAATGTAAATCATATAGGTAAGCCCCTTACCACTTCTCAGCTTATTTATGACAATTCCGTAAACGACAATAACAGATATTGGATATGTACCTACTGAGCCATTTTTATCCTAGAACACAATTCCTGACTCACTCTAAACTTTATTTATCAAGACATAAAAAAATACACTCTCTGAGTAATAAAAAGTGTTGGTTACTGCTGCTATATTTTAAAAAATTGTTTTTATTTCATGTAATATTACCAAGAGAAAATATAGCACCTAAAGTGCACGTGTTTAGAGCAACTTTTTTACTTAGTATTTGTTCATGAGGAACTCTTAACAGTTGGGAAAAGTGTTTCTTATTTGTTTGAATTCAAGTTGTATTCAATACATCATAAACCATATTTTAATCACAATGAGTAATGCAATCATGGCGAAATTCTCTGCCATATCATATAGGCAATATTCTAAGAAATAGTTTCTAATTTACATAAATATGGTTATTATTAAAATACAATTTTTCAAAAGTAAAAACTTTGACTTTCATGCAAATACAGACAGGACATGTGTCAAAGACTTCATTAAATTCATGAGTTAATGAGGATCCCAATAATACATTAAAACTGGTTTAAGAGAAATTGACCATATAAAGATGCATATTTTCTATAGGAAAAAATCATGTGCATTGTTATGAAGAATGATGCTTTGCATTGTAATGGTCAGAAAACATTTGTATGCCTTCCATTTTCTATAATTTTATTTCTCCCTCTACAGAATTGAAAATAGCCTAGTTAATAACAAAGGCAATCAGTTGTACACTTCTATACAAAACTAGATAATTGTGAGGAGTCTGCTAGACAGTACCCAGACCTCCACTGAAAGAATACCCAGTAATCTCTTTTTTTTTTTACACCAATTTCCAAACCTTGGACAATTTTTCTGTATAATTTTCATTTTTGGATACTATAGATTCACAGTTTAAATTTGTTTCCTATTGAATTTTATGAAATGCATAAAGGCATAAAATGTTACATATATACACACAAAAACTGTATATACATAACTAATATAATAAATTTTATCAGTGCTACTGAATGATGAAAAGAAATAGAACATTTTCTAAGTATTAAAAAATTATTTTTAAACTAAAAATATTATTTTTAGCCAATCTAACTTTCAATTGTGTTTTACAACATACCATTCAGACATATAAGAGCTGAGATTTCTTGAGAACTTATTCAAGTAAAACAAGGTATTAATTAAACAAAAAGGTAAACATGTGAATTTAGAAACAATGGCTCCAATGCATTTGTAAGAAATAAGTGTAAGCCTGTCACAGCTTGGTTTGGCAGTGAAATTTATAAACCCATAATTATTTAAATCATCTTTATTGTTTTACAAAATTTTCAACCTTCACATGAAAACTACATGGCAGAATTGTCTATAATTAAAAAAGAAAAACAAATTAAATAACCTTAGCAAGTCCAAACTGATCTATGGCTGCAACTGAAATCAGAGAATAAAAAGAAAAGTTTAAAATGGAAGGAAAAGGTAGGAACATTTCTCAAAAGTTGAAATAATTATATTGAGTGGGGTTTAATATAACAATGTTTTAAGTGAAGTGAATTCTCATAATTAGAGAAACTCACATTAAAATTACACTGAAATATCATTTTTCAGATTGGTAAAAATCTAATGGTTTAATAACATATTCTGTTACATAGCTGAGGGGAAACATAATTCAGTTATTATTGATGGAAATGTAACCTTCATGGAAGGGGATATGGCAAAATCTATAAAATTCATGTAGCAATCCCAATTTTAAGAATCTATTCCCAAAACTCATTGAAAAATATATAAAACTAAATGCATAAGAACTTTAATTGAACTATTACTTGTAATAGAAAAAGCAAAACATAATAACAAATAACTGGACACATGAAATGCCCATCAAGGGCATACTGATTAAATAAACTATGATAAATCAACAAAACAGACAACACCCAGTTCTCAACAAAATGGAAAAATAAACTGCTGTAAAGAGGAAGGAAGGGCTTCCCTAGTGGCGCAGTGGTTGAGAGTCCGCCTGCCGATGCAGGGGACGCGGGTTTGTGTCCCGGTCTGGGAGGATCCGCGACGGGAGAGGCCACAGCAGTGAGAGGCCCGCGTACCGCAAAAAAAAAAAAAAAAGAGGAAGTAAAATTTTGTATATTACTAATGAGTAATCTCTAGAAAACGCATATAGTAGTTTTAGTTTAACCTAAGAAAATGGGGGTACACACATACCTACTATACATATATATCTATATGTATTTATGTATGTGTGTAGTGTTTAAAAGGTTATCTCTGAAGAGAGAACAGGGTAAAAAAGCCATGGATTAAATCTAGTCTTCTTTTCTTGTTTTGATTCTAAATCCATAAAAATAATTTGTCAGATTAACATAAAATTAAAACGATCCTTAATAATATAAAATAGTACATTATATATGAACTATTCCAAGTGATTTTTAAAATAATTTATTCATTCATTTATGTATTTATTTTTGGCTGCGTTGGGTCTTCATTGCTGTACGCAGGCTTTCTCTAGCTGCGGCAAGAAGGGCTACTCTTAGTTGCAGGGCTCGGGCTTCTCATTTCGGTAGCTTCTCTTATTGTGGAGCAAGGGCTCTAGGTGTGCGGGCTTCAGTAGTTGTGGCTCGCGGGCTCTAGATCACAGGCTCAGTAGTTGTGGCGCATGGGCTTAGTTGCTCTGCGGCATGTGGGATCTTCCCGGACCAGGGCTCAAACCCGTATCCCCTGCACTGGCAGGCAGATTCTTAACCACTGCGCCACCAGGGAAGTCCCCCAAGTGATTTTAACACACAGTAATTTGACTATCCATCTCGAGCAAGATATAATCTATAGACAAAAACACACAACTATAGCCATGTACATATATGTGCATAAATGGTTTAGTAATAGTATCGTTAAGGGGAGTTTTGGCAGAATTGATATTGTTTTATTTGTCTGTTTTAATTGTAAGCACATGGTGAAGAACACAATGATAATTCATTCAGCGCTTTGATCCACCACTGTGGTTTGTGCCAAGATGCAAGAATTTTACTTCAAAAAGAAATTTACACCATTTGTGTAAATAACAACCCAAGATAAAAGGGCAAATAATGCCCTACTGTTGTATAGATATGTTTTTGATCTTTTTGTCAGGAATTATAACAGGTATGAGATTTTATTTATACTTAAAAACTAAAATATTGCCTGCCAAACTAAAAACTTCAGATGTTTGCAGAAAACACAAAGACCCTGGGTGGGTGTTCCAGCTACTGATATTACTCATGGCAATAGCAGTAGCTGGAACATTATAACTTTTATTCTGGTTCCCTCAGACCCAATCCCACAGGATGATGCAAGGAGGGTTAGTTAAAGTATCGTAAATCATCAATAACTTTCTCTCCCTGCAGAATTTCAGCCTAGTCAGTAACAAGTGATCAATTGTACTCACCTATACAAAATCAGGTCATCGCAAAGGATCTGCTAGACAGCACCCAGCACCCCACAAAGTAGGTTGTATTGAAGGAGAAGGGTCTTGGCTTTAGGGAGCCAGAAACACTTACAGTGGGAAGTAAACCTGCCTGACTTTTGCCCCAGAGGACACTGTTTTTATTCTACTGCAGAGTAAGCAAATCTGTCTCTCACAGCAGAACCTAACTCCAAACAAAGGGAGGAGATGGAGGTGATGCAGGCTAGGGTCTCCATTTTTTAGAGGACAGAGCAGAAAGTAGCAGAGAAGATATGGGGGATTGGTAGAGAGTAGTCAGCATGTTTTTCATTTTATTATTTTTCCTTTTCATTGATTGAAATAATATGCATTTAATTTTCTCTGCGCATTCTGGATCCCCGGGCAAAATTCATCAGCAGGTACAACCATGGAACAAAGATAATGCGAGCACACAAGATTGTACTTCTGCAGTTTTTTTTTTTAAACATCTTTATTGGAGTATAATCTGCAGATGTTTTTAAGGAAGTACAGGGGACAGAGTTGATGGAGATCGATCTAGTGTTATACTTTCTGTATTTCCCCTGATGATACATATTCTTTTAAAGAACTGTCTCCCTTAGTTTTGATCACTTAGTTCTCAGGGAGTGACACAATAAAAGGCTGTCTGTGACCATTATTAATTGTTAATGCCCTACCTACTCCTTACCAAAACTAATTACAGCTATATTCTCATCTAAACCAATCTTCCTAAAACTGAATCGGACTGGTTGTTTTCATGATTAAAAGTACAAAACAGCAAGCTATGGTGTAAATCACAATTTTCAGTAATAGAAAGTGGCAGACATAAGTCTTTCCTGCTGCTTTTAATATCTTATCTCTAGAGAATTCTTTTGTGCAATTCCCCCTGTACAGTGGTTTCTTGCAATCCTTCCTTGTTTTGAGAAGACTTGACATACATTCCGTGGTTACATGGCAATCTTTCCTCTTTTACCGAGCCTGTGCAAGATAATGAGTTGGAAGAGAAAGTACAAGTAAAGCTTGGAGTACTTGTACTTGAAGTACAAGTAAAGGCTTTTTTTACTGTGCTTGGGTTCTAGAACCCAGAGCACCTTTTATAACATTTTTCATGAAATAAATAAGCTGCTTCCCATCTGGCAGAGGACAAAGGGCAATTCCTATTTTCAGCAGTTCACCAGTTTTTGGCTACGTGCATTTATCTAAATTCTGAGAATCCCAAGGACTATATGAAGCAGTGATTGCTATTCTCATTAATATTTTGTGTTACATAAAATAACTCTCCCTCTTCAATTTTCTGCATCCAAAATGTCTTTTTAAAGCTCTCCCCCATGTTGTCTTTTGTCTTTGTTTTGATTATTTTACTTCATTTCAGTAAGGGTGGGGAAAGAAGAAGATAAATTAGCATGGACAAGCCTGCATACCTAAATAGAAATACGTACTTCCAAGCCTTAATTCTTTGCCACCAGATCAGAAACATTGAGATTCTAATGCACAGCCAGTACATTAAACCTCTTTTGCAGAGGTTTTACCAATTTTTAAAGTTCTTTCTCTTAAGATAGTTACAGAGCTCATATTTTGTTTTCTGTAATATTATCCCTTTAACCTAAAAGTAATAAGACTAATTCTTCTATTTGCAGCTGCAAGTATATCTAATTTACTCATTTAAAGAAAACTATGACCTGGAAAATTTCCATGTGATGCATTGTACAGAGCAAAGAAAATTAGGATAATATTTTAAGTATTTTAGATTCTAATTTTATAAGTTTATTCTGAATTGTATTATGTGAATATATATAGACACACATAAAATAAAACTATACACACACAAATATATGAAACTTTACTCTCATAGCACATTGAACATATATTTTCTGTTGGATGTTTTCCCTATCATTCCATTTTCATGAAAAGAATATAGCAAAAGAGGCTTTTAGAAAATGAGAAAGCTCTTCAATGTCAAACCAAAGGTCAGAAGAATTTTTCATAAGAATATCAGATAAGATTTCCAAATTCTTTACCCAGTAATTTAGTTTCTTTGAAAAGATTTGACTTTTGACGTGCAGTTTTAATCATACTTTTAGAAATAAGAGTATTATGTCATAAAAGATTCTCAGTACATATAATAGGAAGCTTTTTTGTTTCATTCTTCTTTAAAATGTCAAAGTGAATTTAATATATTTTATATAATATCAGTATCAGAATAGTATCTCAATATAACTTCTCAGTTCTAAGGATTCCTTCAGTAATTCTGCAATACATTATATCAGAAGTACCTTGTCTTCAAGAAATGTTCTTTAATTAGTTCTCTTTCCCAAAGGCTCCACCATTGCCATGAATATTACTAAATGATACATTGGTGGTCACAAAGAATCAATGTGAATCTTTATTGACCTAACTGAGAGATTAAACTTTACTATAAAATGATACAGAATTTGGTTATCACAATGTAGTTAAATGAGCAAATTATAAGTATATATAAGCAATTTACAGTTAAGCATATACTCTTATATATCTTCTATATAGTGTTTTGAACTTGGTATAATGTCAATTAGTAAAGTGCAAAAAGCCCTTCAAATAATCTTCAACAAAACAGTGACTTAGAAGTTTCAATAAGATGATGCAGAATATTTTGTTTCTTTAAATGGTAAGACCATCATAGGATTTACTGTCATTTGTCATGTATGCATTCAATTAGGCTGACTTATTTAAGTCAGTAATCAGGAAAGAACTAGGTGGCAACTATAAACCACTAAGGTATATCCAGGGAATAAATAAGTTAATCTTAAATTAAAACTTAATTCTCCATTTCTGATAATGAATGCTAATAATATCTTTAGATATTATAACATTTATTTATCTAAATCCTGACTGAAAAATTATTATATCTAGACATTACTTTTAGAATACTTAGGAATCATTAACTTTTTTTTTAAATTGTAGACTTTGTTTATTGACTTCCTTTAATGGAAGATGAGGATTTAGTTCTCAAACCTTACCATCCCCTCTGCTCTCCCTTCCCCATACACTCAATATTACAATTTTTGTTAAATCAAAGATCTGTATTTAGGTTATATGCCTATTCCATACCTGAGCATTTCAATCTAGTGAAATTATGTTTCCTTTACTTTTTTGTTTATCCTAAAGCTAATAACTGCACAATTTGGGGAAACATTGTCTTTATTGTTGTATTTTCAGGAATACTTGAAGAGACAACAGAAACTCTTATCGGCAATCATTATTAATACTTACTACTAGGGTCCAGTAAGTAACACAGACACATTAGGTATTAGAAAAGAGAATATGTGGTATAAATAATTGGTTACACAAGAGTTGAAACAAGCAAAAAGGGAAATATGAGGGACTAAGAAACTACTATGGGAAGAAACTACTACCCTTATGGTTGGTAGAAAGAATGAAAAAGAAGAAATGGGAATTAAAAGTATCAGGAATGTCAGGGAAAAAAAAAAAACCACGGAGCTAGGATTTGGGCTTTGCTGTAGCCTGAATGTTTGTGTCCCCTCAAAATTCATGTTGAAACCTAACCCCCAATATGATGGTATTTGGAGGTGGTGCCTTTGGGAGGTGATTAGGTCATGAGAGCAGAGCCCTCATAAGTGGGATTAGTGCCCTTATAAAATAAACACAAGAGAGCTCCCTTGCTCCTTCCAACACGTGAGAACACCACAAGAAAATCCTGTCTATGAACCAAAGAGTGGGCCCTCACCAGACACAGAATCTGCCTGCATTTTGCTCTTGGCCTTTCCAACCTTCAGAACTGTGAGAAATAAATTTCTGTTGTTTATGATTCACACAGTCTATGATCATAGTCACTCTGTCACAGCAGCCCTAAATGGACTGAGACAGGCTTTGAGAAGCATGTGTGGCCCATTTGCTTTAGGAACCTCAAAGCAGGTGTAAAAGGGTTGGTTTTAGGAGTAATGGAAAGAGTTGGAGGCCGGAACCACTGCTAGTATGAAGTGCTGATGCTGGGGAGAAGCTCACAGGAATATTTCTCTAGTATCTGCTATGGATAAAATCTAACAAGAAGCAAGCTGACAAGAAGAATCTATAACACATACTTTGTAGAATTCCAGTCCTAGTTTCAGAAATCTGATTACAGATGGGTAGAGCCCATCTATAATTTCAAAGAAATTATATTTGTGAAAGTTATCAATTTCTATTGTGATATAACTAACTCCTTCAAATTTTGAGAGTTAAATTTGTGGTTGGGTAACTTCAAATAAATTTATCTATGTCTCAAGAATAATATTAATATTTAACATTTAAATGTTAATAATGAAATTAATTTTAAGATTTTTTGATAAAATGAGATTTTATTTTTCTCACATATGCTATATCTGCCCCACAACTCCACTAGCTCTCCATTCACCAAATTATCGTGAGAGTTTTAAAGTTATACAAAACTACTAACACATTATTCTGTTTTGAAATGCTCTTTCTCCATGTTGTTGATGACATCATTTGGTACAGGTACTCTTTCTGTCTCTCTGACATCTGTCTTATTCATTTTCTCACCTCATCTCAATTCCTTCCCTTAGCAGGGAATAGCAATGGCCAAGAACAGCACAGACTGAGGACTTAAATGTCCGAGTTAGAATCCATGCACCATATCTTAGCCTTTCTTGATTCTGCTCTTATTTATTAAATGGGAATAAGAATGACACCTACTTCATGTGATAGCTGTAAGATTAAACAAGACAATATGTGTTAAGTAGTTAGAATGCTGGAACATAATAATGCTAATGCCAATACATTTTAGCTTTCATCAGCCCTTAAACGGTGGTGTGTTGCAAGACTCTTCCGTAGACTCTTTTTCTTTCCATTTCTATGTACTCCTCCAAAACCATCTCTTATGCTCCCATGGTTTCAATTGTTCTCTGTATGCTGAGAACTCCTTAAATCTACATTTATTTTCATTTCCAACTAATCTGTGTTCCAGCCCAAAACACTGTTTCTTACTCAAAATCTTTAACCTAAAACCCAGCATTTAAGTCACTGACCCATAATTTTTCTTTTAAATATACTCCTACTCTTCTGCCTGTTTATATGGTACCAAGATTCATCAAGTTGGTTACACCAGAAATCCGCTTGTCATTTTGACTCCATATTTTTCCTGACTCCTCACAGCCAATTAACCACATATCCTTCCCATTTTAAATGTTAAAAATATGTTTTATCTATTTTTTCCTCAGCACTCTGATTTTGTCTTAACCTCTACAAGTTTTTCAAATACACTCCTATAATATGCTGAATATTTAAACTTGTTCCGTTCTTACAAAGTAATCATCCAAAGAGATCTTGGCAACATACTAATCTGATGAAAATTTTCTCCTACATGAAGGTCATTAATATCTTTCCATAACCCTTAGAATAAAGTCAATATGTTTCCACGTATCTCATAAAGCATTCCCTTCCTCTTACACACCATGCTTCAGCAATTCTAAACATGTTAAATTGCTCAAGTGGACTATGGAAGAATGCATTGTCTGAGATGACTGTTATACACATGACTGGCAATCCTCCCATTAAGACACGGCATTTATGTTATCTCCATTTGCATCTAAGTGGGAGCCTGCAACTCCTTTAGCCAGTAGAGTATAGTGGAAACAATCCTATATGTCTTCCAAGGCTTAGCCTTGAAAAGAATACGGCTTTCACCTTTCTCTCTATATATCTCCCTCTAGTTCTCTCTCTCTCTCTCTGAGTCTATCTCTCTTAGGCTACTCACCTTTAGGATCTAGCCACCATGCTGTAAGAAGACCCAAAAGAGTCCATATAGAGAAACCACATGGAATGTCCCACATAGAGAGAAACTGGAGTCCAAAGCCAACAGCCAGCATCAAAGGCCGTACATATAAGTCAAATTTTCCTGACCCACAAAATCTGAGCGTAATAAATGCTTGTTTATGCCACTAAATTTTCCAGTAATTTGTCATGCAACCATATTATCAGGAATATGTGTCATGTTATATCTTTTCTCTAGGGATTAACTTCCTTCTCCTGGAACATTTTCAATTTCCTAACATCTCAAATCAGACATAACAACATCAGCTTTTCTTATCAACACCTATTCAAGTTATCAATTACGATTTAAATATTACTTCTTCTGGTCTTTTTTCATCCTTCAGACTATAGTGTTTCTTACTATTGCTTACTCCTATATACTCCATTCTTCCTTTATCAAAGCGTTCTTCAAACTTAATGTGAATAATTGTCAGCCTTCATCGGAATTTAAGATCAGTGAGGGTACAATATCTGTTTTGTCCATCATTATCCCCTCATGTGCATAGTACATTATGCAAACTTGTGTTATGTGCTGAATCAGTACCTTTTGTCTGAATATATAAGTAACATAAGGCAAAAAATGGAAAAAAATCATTAAACTTAAATAGCTTAATTAAATCTATGACTTCCCCAATTCAATGGATTTATAAACTGACTTGGAAAAGAAACCTTGAAATTAAAAATATTTATGAATTTTCCAGCCCAAGCCTTCAAGTGAAGTTGGTTTCTTAGAATTTGTTAAATTGGGATAATACATAGAGTTAAAAATTGTGAAAATAGAAAATGGGTGCAGTTGTTTAACATAAGAATCTTGATGTACATGCCTGTAATTAGACCTGTGGTTTTGCGAAAATTAAATGCTAGAGAGAGTAGAGATATTAGGGACCTACTCTAAGTATAAATGGAAATGTTTTGAGGTTGGTGTTAGTATTTGTTGTGTGCAATATGCAATACAGTTCCTACTTACATTTTCCTGCAAATAAAGCTGCCAGCATGTTTGGCCATTTAAGCAGAATTTTTGCTTTGTGGTGTATTTGTTTTGTTTGTTTATGTGATGTGATAACATGCAAAAAAGAGCTACATAATATATATTGATTGAGATCAGAATCACATGCTGGAAGCTTCATTAAGCTTGGTTTAATTTCTCTAAAATATTTCTTAGTATCTTGTATGTTGTTGTTGTTGGTAGACTTACAAAATTCTTATCAAAAATAATAGATTCAAGCCTTAAAAACCAAGGAAAAGTGTAGCCATCACCATTCATGTTGTTTTCTAGATAAGACACTGTATGTTAAATATAGCTGGCTATAAATCTACAAAAAGAACAATGTTAAAATCAGAGTCAAAAAATGGAAAAAAAAAAATTTAACCAGTCTAGAAATCAGTAGAACTTGGGTAACTTTTACTTCTACTTCTAAATGGTTTTATGAGGATAGATTTGCTGAATAAAATGTCTGGTCCTTATATTTTATCAGGGAAGATGCACTGAAAAATGTATCAGTCAACTATGGTTTCAAATAGTCCTTGAGATGTTTTCTCTTCCCCAAATTTTTCTGGAGGACTGATCTTAGGCAAATTTCTGACTTTCACCTATGCCCATTCTCTACCCATATTAAATCATTTAATTACTCAGTTTTCAGTCATTTTCATTCATCTAGGAGCACTTAATTTGAATCTTATATGTAATCATGGATTTCAAAGTTATCAGCAAAACATTGGGTGATCTATCTGACATAAGGAGAGAAGGTAATTATCTCTTGCACCATTGGAATTACATATGTTCTATTTACACAAAATGTCGTGTAAATAAAACCTGAACAGAAGTACAATTTCAAACAAATAAAAGTAGAGATGTAGATTTGGATATAGATGTAGACAGACAGAGATATAAACTAGAGAATATATACATGTACTTTTCCCCTACAGTCTACTAAAAGTAATCACTACAAAAACCTCAAATTTAGCGTTTCTAAAGATAATTGTTTTTTTCCTTCCTTACAAACCCGTTTCAACTCAAAACCATTTCTCGATCAATGGCATCAGAGTGCCATGAAAACCCTGTTGCCCAAGTGCAAAACATGTACCTAATCTTGATTTAATCTCCCTTTCTTTCCCTTCATTATCTATCTGTCAGAATATACAGATGGTTAATCATGTCTCAATTCTGGCTGCTTCACGTTGTTCCAAAAGGTGTCATGTTAATTCGACCCACATAATTCTGGTTTCTGTACTATTGTAAAGACAATCTTCCTGCAGTCTGCCAACTAAAGAATGCCACTAGCCATCAGGCTCTACGAGGACTGAGTCATTAGCCTCTATAGTTGCTGCCCTTTAGAACCATCCCGAAAGAGTTCATGGCAGAGATCAGGAATGAGGCACTCTGTGCTCTGGGAAAACTGGCAGAACAGGCCTTCAGATAGTGAGATATGTTCAGAAGAAATTTTTTATGAACTTGGATTCTTGCATTGTCCCATACTTAGAAGAGCACTAAAAGCACTAAAATCACTAAAATTAACTAAGATATCTGTTCCTCCTGACTAGCAGCAAACGTTTACCAAGATTTGTGCACAAGTAAAAAAGAGTGTTTTATAACTATAATTAACACTGAAAAAGTGAAATTTTTTCCTTGTTTCTTGGCGTATTAGAAAAGTTGTGGCTAACTAATGGGCTTTTTGGAATTCATCCAATAGTAACCTCACCTGATAAAGTTTCATTCCATTTTTAATTTATTGCTATGCTGTCTATCGTCTATTTATTAATGATCATGGCCTATTGTGTCTGGATATGTAGAGTTAAGATTATGGGAACAGATAAAATGGGAATCTGAAACATTCTACATAAGTAGAATATAAGTAGAATAAGTCAGTAGAATATAAGTAGAATAAGTAGAATATAATTTATACTACTTCATCACACGTATTAACTTATTTGCCAGTAAAGATAAGTACAATATAATGACAGCACCTTTATTTAGTTATTTCTAAATTCTGCCACAAAGGATTCAGTGTAGAGTGTATAATATCACACTTAAAAAAAAACATTAGAATAGCAGGGCCAGGTAAAAGAATGTGAAACAACAGCAGTATTATTTTCTTATTCTAGGTATTTTCTAGTCTCTACAGTATACTGAATCACACAGCTGTAACTCGTTGAGTGCAATCTGCAGGTTTAATTCCATCTTTGTCTTTAGAACTCATTTTTGCATTGGTTACTGGGAAATTTAAGGAAATTTAACTTATCACTCTATGTTATTCACTACTATACAATTCTGTTAGTACCCTGGTTTGGATTTTGTGTACTAGTTTGGATAACTATATTCTGATTATCCCCATGAGGCTGGGAGTTTGTCTTGGTAATTTGCCTGTTGTATTAATTGAACTGAGGTAATGGCTCTGCTTTGCTTCTGTTAATCTCCTTTCTAGCATGTCACCTCCTCTCAAACTTGAAGGTGCAATAGCCTGATTGTGAGTATTTCCTCATCTGCTATTCCATTTGAATCACTTCAGAATCTATTATCCCATTCAAAATACACTGCAGCAGTTGCTCTATTTGATTACGACGCTTTCTGCAAAATGAACTTCCTTGTGGCATGTGAATCTGGGTCTGTTTTGATCTACCATCACCCAGATTCTGTAAGACAACTATATCTGACTACATATAATAACTCTCCAGCTGCTTAAATGCTCACAACTAACTGGTTCTTGGTATTTCTTCTGACTCAAATTTTTGTTTTTAGTTTGACACATACCTCTTTCTCTGATGCTGTAAAACAGGGGTCCCTAACTCTGGGTCTGCGGCCTGCTAGGAACCAGGCCGCACAGCAGGAGGTGAGAGGCAGGCAGGTGAGCGAAGCTTCATCTGCCTTCCCCATAGCTCACGTTACCACCTGAACCCTCCCCCCCACTCCCCATCTGCCACATTACTGCCTGAACGAACCACTCCCCTCCACTTCCCAGTCCACAGAAAAATTGTCTTCCACGAAACCGGTCCCTGGTGCCAAAAAGGTTGGGGACTACTGCTCGAAAATCCTTGAATATAATTCTATCAACTTGGAATTTTTCAACAATCTTTCCGGAATTTGAATTTTATTGCCTCTAACTTGCCTGCTTCTTTTGGCTAACTGAGGCAAGCAATCACAAATCTATTCAGGACTTTCAAAATACAAGCTCCTAGAAGCAGCAAGTTGACTAGCATTCTGGCCCAGTCAATTTGATTTAGCTTTGAAGAATCAGACAAGATTATCATTTTGTTCGTCTCTATCTACCCCATTTTGCTTAAATTAATTAGCCCACACTTGGCCTAATTGGTTCAATTCATCTAAGTTACCAAATCTGTAGACAGAGTCATTTGTAGTATTCATTATCCATTTAATGTCCATGAGATCATTACTAATGAACCTGCTTTCATTTTTTATACCGGCAATTTGCTTCCTCCCTACTTTTCTTGATTAATTATATAGAGTTTTATCAGTTTTATTGATCTTTTCAAAACACAAGCATTTGAGTTCATTGTTTTCCATATTGTCTTCTGTTTCCAATTTCATTGATTTTTGCTCTAATTTATTTTTGCTCTAATTTTCTTCTGCTTGTTTTAGACCTGAATTGCTGTTCTTTATCTAGTTTCCTAAGGTAAAGGCTTAGGTTATTGATTTTAGAAATTTCTTATTTTATAACATATGCACTTAATCCCATAAATTTTAGTCTTAGCATTGCTGTCACAGGACCTAGCAAATTTGACTAGGTTTATATTATTTTTTTTTAGTTATAAATAGTTTAAATTCCTCTTGGGCTAATTGGTGCTAAATTACCAATGTGTTATTTAGAAATTTGTTGTGTAATTTTTGAATATTTGACACTTTTCCAGCTATCTTTCTGGTATTGATTTCTAGTTAAATTCCATTGTGATCTGAGGATATACTTTGCATAATCTCTATTCCTTTTAAGTTGTGTTTTATATCTTAGAATATGGTTTTAACTTGGTAAATGTTCCATTTGACCTTAAGAAGCATCTGTAATCTGCTGGTTTGTGATTGTAATATTCCTTACATGTCAAGTAGATCAATTTCACTGACAGTGCTATTTGGGTCAACTATATCTTTACTGATTTTCTCCCTGCTTGATTTGTCAATTACTGAAAAAGGAGTATTAAAGCCCTTAACTATCATAGTAGAATTGTTTATTTCTCTTTCCAGTTCTATTAGTCTTTGACTAAAGTTTTTGACAGTCTCTTGTTAGGTGCATACACACTTAGGAGGATTTTTTTTTGAGAATTGATGTATTTATCTTCTATAATATCTCTGTCCCTGATAATTATACCTGATAATTTTCCTTGCTCTGAATTTGGCTTTGTCTGAAGTGATATAACTACTCTAGCTTTCCTTTGATTGTGAGAATGGTATATATTTCTTTATTCATTTACTTTTAATTTTCCTTTCTCTGTATATTTAATGTGTATTTCTTGTAGAAAATATAGTTGGATATGTTTTATCCTTTTGGACAAGCTGTTTTTTAGTTGGTTCATTTACTCCATTCTCATTTAAAGAGGTTATTTATGTAGTTGGATTAGTATCTGCCATGTTTGTAACTGTTTTCTATAGATTCCATTTCTTCTCCTCCACCACCAACATTTTCTTGCCTTGTCTGGTTTTAATGGATTATTTTTTATGATTCAATTCTATCTCCTCCATTAGCATGTCAATTGTGTTTCTATAAAAAAATTTAGTGATTGCCTTAGAGTTTCTAATACATAATTTTAACTATTCTAAAACTACATTACAATAACACTATATTGCTTCCTATAATGCGCACATACATTATAATAGAGTATTCAAATGCCTCCCTTCCATCCCTTCTAAAATTTTGGTCATTCATTTCAACTATATATATAGGATAATCATCTAAGGCATTGTTACTAGCTTTGCCAGTTCAGGCTGCTACAGTAGAATACCATAGATTGATTAGCTTTAGCAACAAACATTTATTGCTCACATTTCTGGAGGGTGGGAAGTTCAAGATGAAAGCGCCAGCAGATTAGATGTCTGGTGAGAGCCTTCTTCCTGGTTTGTAACCATCTTCTTGCCGTAGCTTCACATGGCTGAGAGATCTCTTGTCTCCTCTTTTTATAAGGGCAATAATCCCATCAAGAAGGCCCTACTCTCGTGACCTAATCTAAGCCTGATTACCTTGAAAAAGCCCCACCTCGAAAAGGGGACTACAGCTTCAGCGTATTAATTTGAGGAGAACATAAGCATTCAGAAAATAGCAGTTACTGTTTTTTAATTTAAACAGTTATATTTTAGACCAATTTAGAGTAAGAATAAAGAAATATTTTATTTTGCTTTCATTTTTTCCTTCTCTGACACTTTTCCTTTATTTATGTAGATCGTGTTTCTGACCTAAATCTTTCCTCTGCCTGAAGAATTTCATTCTTCTAAAGGATATCTGCATTCCTTGGCTCATAGCCCCTTCCTCTATCTCTAATGACAGCAAAGTTGACTCTCTCTGCTTCTTCTGTAATCATATCTTCCTCTTAGTCTCACCTCAGCAGGGAGAGGTTCTCTGCTTTTACAGACTTATGTGTTTAGTGAAGGCACACATTGATAATCTCCCTATCTCAAGGTCCTTAACCTTAGTCACATCTTCAACATCCTTGTTTTCCCTGTAAGGTAACATATTCACAAGTTCCAGTGTTTGTAGACATCTTTGGAGGGCCATTACTAAAATATTTTGTAAAAAATTAAGATAAAGACATAGTGAAATTGTGGTGATAATCTTGTTGCTGAAAATTTTATCAGTGAAAGACAATGTAGTAACTCTCAAAGCATACAGAAAAGTGAGAAAAAATATTTTTCATGAAACATAAAATGCTATTTATCCAAGATAACCTTAAGAGCTTTTACCCATACATACCAGTAAAAAGTGTTTTACAAATAACTTCTAAACTATATAAGATTAAATAAAGAACCCACTGGAGGGCTTCTCTGGTGGTGCAGTGGTTGAGAGTCCACCTGCCGATGCAGGGGACACGGGTTCGTGCCCCGGTCCGGGAAGATCCCACACGCCGTGGAGCAGCTAGGCCCGTGAGCCATGGCCGCTGAGCCTGTGCGTCCGGAGCCTGTGCTCCGCAACGGGAGAGGCCACTGGAGTTTTAAAAACACATTTTATTAAGCTCAGTAATTATTGGTCAAAATATATCATAGCAACATAAAAATGTACTATGTAGCAAATAAAAATTTTTAAATGCAAGATTATTTCTAATTTTGCTTAGAGTAGCCACAGCGAAGCAAAATAAATGGAAAAATAAAATTTTATGTATGACGTAGTTAGTGTATTCATGACGCCAATTCGGGACTTCCAGGCAGTCCAGTGGTTAAGACTCCATGCTTCCACTGCAGGGGGCATGGGTTCAATCCCTGGTTGGGGAACTAAGATCCCACAAGCAGTACAGTGCGGCCAAAAAAAAAAAAAAAAAAATGATACCAATTCTATCCAAATTTTGGTATAGAATCAGTGCAACTTTTTCCAATATCACTATGTAAAATGGATGGGGAGCGTGGGGGAAAATGCCTTCCTTACAGATGAATACCGTAAGTGTAATAAGCAATCACGTAGAAGCAATGATGGAATTACAAAATCATCACTTTGCTGCCATCGAGGTTGACTGAGCAAAGAATCATCAGTGAATGCTAAAGATGGGGGTAAAAGCTTTATGCTGAACAAGACAGTTTTATAGTTCAAAATATCTCTTAAAAATTACTTATTATAATAATAAATTTACAGAAGAGAAATCTGGCTGAGGCCATAATAACCAAGGGATCAAAGATTACGTCATTAATAATGGAACAAACTAACATCATGTATCATCTGATATAATGCACTGGGAATGTCACAACATAACTTCTGTCAGGGGATGAAGAAGTGCAAACTTACTATTTGTTTGTAAGGCAAAGTTCAGACGTATTTAGTGAAAGTGTTAATGATAGCAAATAAAAGAGTACTCTTTACTATGGTTTGTGCTAACAATAAAGAAGGATGAGTGAGATTAAAGCGGAATACAGTACATGGTCTAGGTTAAATTCAGCACATCTCCCTGAGAAATATTAGACATCAAGGATGTGTGGCTTGGTTCACTAAAGGATGTGAGGAATTAATGAGGTGACAGACTGTTCCTTATCTGACAGAATATTTTTGTCTCAAACTTGTAGATCAAAAAGAGGTTTAATTTCATAAGAGAATTATTAACCTAGCTGATTATTTAGCAGCCAATATTTTAAGAACAAAAACTCTTCAAAAATTATGTCAAAAGAAGTTGTATTCACCAGTTTTCATTAAAAAAGAGATAATAGATACTTGTTTGGTCCTTAGAGCATATTATTTTTATACATTTTATATTTATTTACAAAATTTGACACAGATGTTGAATTAAATTCCTTATATGTGGCAACAGAACAAAATAATAGTAGAAATTCTTTGAACTGTACAGAATAAAGACAGAAAGGGTTTATCTGTTTTGTTCATAAGATATAATTCCATCATTAGCTAGTAAAATATTATGGTCTCATATTTTACTCTCAACAAGACCAGTATTGCTCAGATAAACAGGATTGGTCAGATAAACCTAACATAATTGTAATATCAACCATATTAATAGCTAGAATGGTGTCAGAACAACACAGGGTTTAGCACTGGAAATTCAACTGTGAACCACCATGGATAATGCCCCGGCCAACAAAGAGAAAGGAAAATGACTTTGAAATTTTACTAAGTGTGCTGGCGGGTGGCATGTACCAGTGTGTGTGTGTGTGTGTGTGTGTGTGTGTGTGTGTGTGTGTGTGTTTCACATGTCCTTTACTATCCCTAGTGACCATATGAATTTAGATGGAAAGACAGAAAGACTGAATAATTTGCCTTATTATTTATTTTTTTGAGATAGAATAAAAAACACTTTTTTCTATAGGAATATTTTAACAGTTAATCTGGGGTGAAGAAAGTTACATCAGGAGTCCACTGGGAGGAGCTGAAGTGTGCACTCTCTCTCTGCATCTCTCTCTCTATGTATCTCTCTTTCACACATACATTCACGTAAAATTATAATTCAAATGATACATCTGTCTTACTGAGACAGATCGATCAACAAAAAGCATTAGAGTTCAAGAAAAATTGTATTTCTTTCTGATTTGCTTATGTTGAGAGTAAACATCATGTATCACTGACAAATTATGAATATAGATAAATATATATATGAATCTGTATACATATATATTCATATATTATATATTACTTTCTGAGATAAATTTTAAACACGCACACTACCATTTACAACTAGATAAAATAAGGATTTTGTTTATGTCTTTCATTCCTTAGTAAAACAAAATTGCCATCCTTTTGCATGTAGTCTTTTTTTTTCTTTTTCTTTTTTTTTTTTTTGCAGTACGCGGGCCTCTCACTGTTGTGGCCTCTCCCATTGCGGAGCACGGGCTCCCGACGCGCAGGCCCAGCGGCCGTGGCTCACGGGCCCAGCCGCTCTGCGGCATGTGGGATCTTCCCGGACCGGGGCACAAACCCGTGTCCCCTGCATCGGCAGGCGGACACTCAACCACTGCGCCACCAGGGAAGACCTACATGTAGTCTTTTAAAAAATATTTCTGGCTATTAAAATCCCAATCTTGGGGCCATTGCTATTGATGATAAGATATATTCTCATCCTTCAAGAAACTAAAATTACTAGTTCAGTTATAATTTCATACAACTAATACAAGTTTATAGTTTAAATGTCATTGTGGTAAATTTTATCACAATGCATTTTGAAACAACAATTTTAATAATATTTTTATGTCTACAGTAGTTCCTCTTTATCCATGGTTTCACTTTACATAGTTTCAGTTACCCGTGGTCATCCATGGTCAGAAAATATTGAATGAAAAATTCCAGAAATAAACAATGAGTAAGCTTTAAATTGAGCACCCTTATGAGTAGCATGATCAAATTTGTGCTGCCCTGCTCCATCCTGCCTTGGACATGAATCAGTCCTTTGTTTGATATATCCATGCTGCATACTCTACCTACCCATTAGTACAGGAAAAAAAAAGACATAGTGTATATAAAGTTTGGTACTATCCTCAGTTTCAGGTGTTCACTGGGGGTCTTGGAATGTGTATTTTCCTATCTGGACCATAATGCACATGTATTTCTTTACCACTGTGCTTTTATTGATGATGATTTAATAAAAGTGATAAAATGAAATGTTAAAGGAATGAATCAGTGTACAAAAAGAACACTACCTTCCCTGATAATTCTTTCAAGGAAAACTGCATTAAATATTATTTTAGTGTAAATTGTGGATCAATTCCTTTACAATAATGATTGATTATCTCCAATATGTCAGCAATTAATTAACAAATAATGGTGAATGATACAGACAAGGACTATAGCATCCGTGAAGGCATTTCAGTTTAAGAAAGCAGGAAAGGCTTTCTGATATAATTAAACTATTAAATATGCATTTAAAAGCCAGAGGAACTCATCTAGTGAGAGTGGTCAGATATGAATAGTGGTTTGGGAGTGGCCCAGGAGCATGGGAGAGGTGAGGGAGGAAGAAAGGTGTTTCTGGCAGAAGGAGCAGAATGCATGAGTGAATGAGAAAAACACTTGGTGCAGTCTACAAAGAAGGTCCATGTAGTATGTGCAAAAGTGGCATGCTAGAGGTCAAAATTGGGAATAAGCCACATAAAGGTCATAATTTGTTTTAGGAATAGATTCACTTAGTCACAAATTCATAAACTTGAAAATATATCTGTGACATTAATTATACAATACTGTCTTAATTAAGATATCAAGCAGTAGTAGGCTTAGAATAATTTCCATAATTTGCTTCAGTTTTCTTTAATGTGACAAATCAATTTTCATGGATTTTTATAATGCAGATGCTGTTGAAGTTACCATTCAGTGAAGAAACAAAAGTTGTCACAGGCAAAATTTTGTATATTTGACTTGGATATTTAGTTGATATAACATGTAGGTCAAACATTTGTTTTTTTGTTAGAAACTCCCATTACAGGCTGATACATATTCAATGTGTTATGTATCTGGAAGGTATGCTATGTACAGAATTGTGCTACTGAATAAAATCTACATTACGATAAATAATAGATTACCTATCATATGTGCATTGCTTTGTTTAGCTTATACTAGGGTTAGGTTTTCTTTGAAAGTTCCATTGTAATATTATAGTGACTATTTGGAAAACTGAACATACTACATTCTACAATCATTTGGCTAAAAGTGGAAGATTATGCTGTATATAAATATTAAATGTTTAATTTCTAATTATAATTTATTCATAATAGCCATAAACTGGCTTATTTTTTATATATGGCATACTTTGTCAAAACTCAATGAACTATATACTAAAGCATTTGTATTTTATCATACAGAATTTATAGCTCAAAAATATGACTAAAGGGCTTCCCTGGTGGCACAGTGGTTGAGAGTCCGCCTGCCGATGCAGGGGACACGGGTTCGTGCCCCGGTCTGGGAAGATCCCACATGCCGTGGAGCGGCTGGGCCCGTGAGCCATGGCCGCTGAGCCTGCGCGTCCGGAGCCTGTGCTCCGCAACGGGAGAGGCCACAACAGTGAGAGGCCCGCGTACCGCAAAAAAAAACCAAAACAAAACAAAAAAAAGTGACTAAAATATTATCGTCTACGGAGAAAAGTCAATGTAAAGTGTCAACAACTTGTTCACTAACCACAAAATGTAACTTGAAAGAAACTGGTTGGCATTTTTATGAAAAAGAAAAATATATATATATATATATGTAAAAGAACAAATTACAAAAAAAAACACTCTTCAAAAAATAGCAACTTAACACACCATTGTAAAGCAATTATACCCCAATAAAGATGTTTAAAAAAAAAAAAATAGCAACACATTATTGGAGACAGATATGGGTAAGAAATTGATTAAGGTAGGTGATGTGTTCCAAGAATAATTATTTTGTTTACCTGTCTAGGTACACAATATAAAAAGATTTGTTGTTGATGTTGCTCTTTAATAAAATGTATATATTTTTGAAAAAAATTTCTTTATGCAAAAAGGATGATTTCTATGTTCATCAAGTAAAAAAAAAAACTGTTTTAGTCTAATGTAATTCTAATTATTTTAGAATTTCTTGTCACTTTCTAAGTGCCCAGGCTTGTACAATAAACAATGCTGTCATTCTATCTCTGAGTAGATAACATTAAATCATCCTCATAATCTACTTTGTCCTTCACATTCTGCAAACCTGTACTCTCTTCAAAATCCCCTTAGAGGATATGTGACACCACGGCCCTCATATTTACAGTCAGGTGCTTGAATCTCAAAGGCTTCTATTTTCCTTAACATTTTGAATCAATACTAATTAATTTCCAAAAAACACCCATGTTCTTTGATCTTTATATTACATACACAATTCTAACAGCAAAGATCCACATTATTTAAATATAGTCTTTACAAGTCTAACTGACCCTAGCCACACATCATTGCAGCTTTTAAACTTTGATTTTTCCTTTATCACTCTAAGAATGATATCTAATCACACTTTCACAACATAGAAAAATCTTTATTAGAGCAAATCTACAGCATAATTATTTAGAGGTTTAGCGATATTGCAGACATTCTGAGTCTCTTAGTAGCTATGTAATTTTAATAAAGATTTTAAACTACCTATTTGATTTAAGAATGTGAAAACTATTGCTGAGAACAGTTTCAGTAGAGTGGTTGGAATAAAAGCTTTGGTGGTCCTTGCAATGACTTAATATGTATATGTACCCAATATCTGAGACTTTGAATACTACTGGAAATGTAAACATGACTAACTAAGGATAAAATAAAGTTGAATAAGTAGTCCATTAAAGGGAAAAATGATAGTGACTTTGTTTCAAAGACTTACTCCTGTTGAGCCTTTATATGTGAAGATCACATGGTAAACCAAAATTTGACGTATTTGTATTCATATTCATTGTAATGCCTTCATCAATATGTAGTGCACTGTTTTTAAGTTTTCTAAGAAAAAATTATTATTAAAACCTGATGTTTACCTCCAAGTCTCAGCAATTAAAAATGAATATTCTCGAAAGAAACGGAAAGATATACCATGCTCTTTTACTGGAATAATTAATATTGTTAAAATGGCCATACTATCCAAAGCAATTTGCGGATTTAATGTGATCCCTATCAAATTACCCATGACATTTTTCACAGAACTAGAACAAACAATCCTAAATTTAATATGGAACCATAAAAGACCCAGAATTGCCAAAGCAATTCTGAGGAAAAAGAACAAAGCATGAGGCATAACCACTCCACCCCACCAGGCTTCAGATAACACTACAAAGTTACAGTAATCAAAACAGAGTGGAAATGGCACAAAAACAGACATACGGACCAATGGAACAGAACAGAAACCCCAGAAATAAACCCACACACCGATGGCCAATTAATCTTCAACAAAGGAGGCAAGAATATACAATGGAGAAAAGACAGTCTCTTCAGCAAGCAGTGCTGGGAAAGCTGGACAGCCGCACATAAATCAATGAACTTAGAACACACCCTCACATCATACACAAAAATAAACTCAACATGACTTAAAGACTCAAGTATAAGACATGACACCATAAAACTCCTAGAAGAGAACATAGGCAAAACATTCTCTGACATAAATTGTACCAATGTTTTCTTAGGTCAGTCTCCCAAAGCAACAGAAATAAAAACTAAAATAAACAAATGGGATCCAATCAAACTTACAAGCTTTTGTACAGCAAAGGAAACGATAAACAAAATGAGAAGACAACCTACAGACTGGGAGAAAATATTTGCAAATGATGTGACCAACAAGGGCTTAATTTCTAAAGTATACAAACAGTTCACACAACTCAACAACAAAAAAACAAACAACCCAATCAGAAAATGGACAGAAGACCTAAACAGACATTTCTGCAAAGAAGACATACAGATGGCCAAAAGGCACATGAAAAGGTGCTCAACATCTCTAAATTATTACAGAAATGCAAATTAAAACTGCAACGAGGTACCACCTCACACCAGTCAGAATGGCCATCGTTAAAAAGTGCAGTTAAGTCCCCTGGAGTGGAAAACAGGACCAAAGACTTTATATCTGTAATTATGGCTCTGAAACTTATTTTCTGTGTGAAATTTGTTTGAGGCTTTGGTAGAATCATATCCAGTTTTAGCATTCAAGTAGACCAAAGATCTTGGATGAGATAATAGGACTATATGCCACATAAAAATAAGACTGTCAATTTTGATACCTCAAAATTGATACCTCAATGAAAGAAGAGTTTTCAGGAAAACTAGTCAGAATTCTTCTGTGACTGCTCAATGTAAATTCATGTTTTAATCCCATTCTACCTTTCTTATTTCTTAATACATTCTCTCAATTTATTGGTAAATGAGATAGAGGCATATAAGCAGTGAAGAATTGTCTCACCATTCCTAAGATTAATACAATAATAAGTAGAAATCAAAACGTGAAAAAAAACCACATTGAGATGGTAAGTTAATAACCCAATGACTGCCTGATGTGAGGAGATGCTGGTGTTTATAAGAATTAAAATAAAATAAATTAGCAATTCTTGAGGATTTACCATATGACAGGCACTTTGCTGGGTACTCAGGCACTGCACATGCATAATCTAGTAAATCTTTAAAATTCTATGAACTAGGCACTATTTTATAATCCTTTTATGAAAACAGAGAAGTTGTTTAAATTGTCTGTTATCACCATAGCTAATACATTACAGAAACTATGCTCTCTGACAAGATTTACTACAAGATACATGTATTATAAACAAGGGAAGGATTTGCATGTATCATTACAACACTGATAGGGGTGTCTTTTTTTTTAATCCATTGGGACTAAGAAGAAAAAAGTGTCCAATGAACACATACATTTATTCCACAAATAAATGTTCAATATAGAATCAATTCTAATATAAAACTGAAATTTGGGGGCTTTGATATATACTTATTATTAGTTACTAATATCTAACCTTAAAATTTTTCCTATAATATTATATTGAGTACCTACAAGAGGAGAAAACTGTTTAGTAAAACAATGATATTCCAAAAAGTATTACCAAAAAAATAAACTATAATAGTTGCATGCTAAAATTTGTGACCTGAGGCTCTCACAAATCCAAAGTGAATTCTACATAAATAATCAAAGACCTTGATGTTTGAGTTAAAGTAGGATAACATCAAGTCTCTGAATAGAGATTTTGTGTTTTCTACCTTCTTTCTGTCTTTGTCTCTGTTTCTCTCTCTGTCTCTTTCTTTCTTCCTGGAACACCCACTATTAATATGTATCCTTCTATCTTTTACTATTTTCTTGTTTGTTATTCTACTGATAACAGCATGTGCTCTGACTTATCCAAGTTTAATATCACCCAATAATTCCATATCCTTCATAAAAAATCAGAGATTAGAAAATACTAACTTTATTCATTCCTCCTGATTTATGTGGCTTTGACCTATATTTTAATTCTGTTATATTGTGATTTTACACAGGCAATTTTCTATTAGATTTACTCTTTTCAATAGTCTCCTTCTTCTCAGTATCTCCAAATTTCCATATTGTCTAATTCTTCTGTTTGAAAAGTCATCTTATTAGTTTTAAAAACCAGGCCTACTAGAAACAAGTTCTCTCATATTTTATTTATTTGACAATGTCTTTATCTTTTTTTTTTTTTTTTAAAGAAGATGTTGGGGGTAGGAGTTTATTAATTAATTTTTTTTTTTTTTGCTGTGTTGGGTCTTCATTTCTGTGCGAGGGCTTTCTCTAGTTGTGGCAAGCGGGGGCCATTCTTCATCGCAGTGCATGGGCCTCTCACTATCGTGGCCTCTCTTGTTGCAGAGCACAGGCTCCAGACGCGCAGGCTCAGTAGTTGTGGCTCACGGGCCTAGTTGCTCCACGGAATGTGGGATCCTCCCAGACCAGGGCTCGAACCCGTGTCCCCTGCATTAGCAGGCAGATTCTCAACCACTGCGCCACCAGGGAAGCCCGATCTTATCTTTGATGAATATTTTCACTTGATAGAGAATGTAAGGTTGGAATTATTTCCATGTAGGATTATAAATATACTATTTCATTGATTTCTAGCAACAATTTTTTGGAGAAATATGAGATCAAAGTAAGTAACCTGTATTATTTCTCTAGATTCCTTAAGATTTTCTCATCTGTGCTTTCTAGCAATTTTTAAATGATGAATCTGAGTAGCTGTGCTTTCATTTTGAATTTTTTTGCTCAATGTTTATGACTTTTTCTTTTAATTTGTGAAGTTATATCTTCATCAGTTCAGGAGTATTATTAGCTATTATGTCTTCAGACATTCTGCCTCATTTTCACCTCCCTTTCTGGCAATTTAAATGCTAATGGATCTTAAAGGAGTTTATTCCATAAAATGTGTCTTATAATTTATTTGGTCTGTCATATGATTCAGGACAAAATAATAATATAAAAATCTCTTATTCAAGACTTCTTCATGTTAAAATCATTTTAAAGTTAATATTTCCCATGAGTATATTTTAGAAAAAAATTTCCCCAGCAGTTAGTCTTCTAACCAAGCAAGATTTTTATTTAATTATTATTCTCTGTAAACTAAGAACATGGTATATGTGCCCATTAAATGATGACTTGAATAGACATTTCTCCAAAGAAGACAGACAAATGGCCAACAGGCACATGAAAAGATGCTCAACATCAATAAACCTCAGGGCAATATAAGTCAAACCACCATGAGATATCACCTCACACCTGTTAGGATGGCTATTATAAAAAAACAAAAAACAAGTGTAGGCAAAAATGTGGAGAAAAGGGAACCCTTGTGCACTGTTGGTGGGAATGTGAATTGGTGGAAAATAGTACGACGTTTCACCAAAAATTTTCAAAAGAAACTACCATATAATCCAGTAATTCCATATCGGGTATATATCCAAAGGAATTGAAATCAGGTTCTCAGAAAGCTATCTGTACTCCCATGTTCATTGCACCAAGACATGGAAAAAACCTAAATTTCCATCAATAAATGACTGGATAAAAACATCTCTCTCTCTCTCTCTCTCTCTCTCTCTCTCTCTCTCTCTCTCACACACACACACACACACACACACACACACACACACACACACACACACAGAGGAATATTATTTAGCAATAAAGTGGAAGGAAATCTTGCCATTTTTGATAACGTGGATGTACCTCCAAGGCATTATGCTGACTGACGTTAAGTCAGAGAAACACAAACACTGTATGATTTCACTTACATGTGGTATCTAAATAAGCTGAACTCATAGAAACAGAATAGACTGGCATTGCCAGAGATGAGGGTCGGGAAAGGGAATCAAGGTTGTCAAAGGTACTAATTTCCAATCATAAGTTCTGAGATGTAATGTACAGCACAGTGACTATAACTTAAAATACTATACTGTACATTTGAATGCTGCTTAGAGAGTAAATCTTGAAAGTTGTCATCACAAGAAAAAAAATTAACTATATGAGCTGCTGGGATGTAAACCAAACTTACTCTGGTAATCATTTTGCAGTTTATACCTATATTAAATCATTATGTTGTACACCTTGAACTAACACAATGTTATATGTCAATTATATCTCAATAAAACTATAAAGAAAATGTGATAGAATATTGCTCAGGCTTAAAAAAGAAGAAAATTCTGCCATATGCAATAATATGGATTAACATAGAGGACATTATACTAAGTAAATTAAGCCAATCACAGAAGCACAAACACTGTGTGATTTCACTTATATGAGAAGTCAAACTCATAGAAACAGAGAGTTGAATGGTGGTTGCCAGAGGCTGGGAAGAGGGGAAAATGAGGATATGCTATTCAACTTAAAGTTCCAATTATGCAAGATGAATAAATTCTAGAGATCTGCTGTATGACACTGTGCCTCTAGTTAACACCATATTTTGCACTGAAAAATTTAAGAGGGCAATCTCATGCTAAGTGCTCTTACTGCAATTTTTTTAAAAAGATATAATTAATATATTTTAAGATTTATACTTTTCCATGTTATCCTGTTGGGTCATAACCATATTTCTAAGATATATTACCAAATGTAAGTTAACATTTTTTTTTGAATTTTTGGTAAAATGCTAGCTTTTTTGTGGAAAATTGAATAAAGATGAGTAGTCTAAGTATTTAGCAGTATGTTTTTGGCAGCACTAAAGAAGCAAAACACTTCACTTGACTAAGCCAAAGCTAAGGTAATGCATAATTTTTATCCATTTAGTGTTTAGAGGTTTGAAAAAGAGAACCTAATTGGTAAGAATTTATGCAAAGGATACATATCTAGAATATTTGTCAAAATATGAAAGGAAAGTTTTATGGGACATTAAGCTAAGCATTGTCAGTAGAGTTATAGCTGTTATTTTTATAGCTTAAGAATAATGGGATGCATACTAATTAAAATAGTCCACCTTATATTTTGCATACTCTATTCAGAATTCTTTTGAAAGGATCCACTGGAACATTTCTCTGACCATTTAATGTGTACTTTTCTAATAATTTATAAAATAAAATAAAATAATTACCATATATTACCATGGTAATTTGAATAGCTTTGGTAGCTGAAAAGGTAATTCAAGAAATAGAAACTGCAAAAAATAATGTTGAGTCAGAGAACTGAAAGAATTTTCTTCCTTATTCCTCCTCTATTTTTCAAAATTAACGTAATTTTATAACACAATATATTCAATCAATCTCATTTCTCCATATGCCTAAGAGTTTTCTCTATTCTACTCAAAATTGTTTAAGCGCCCTATCCATAATCTTAGCATATCTTGTAGCCCCTGCCAAGATTTCAGATGAGAGAAGCTCCAACCAAATTCTTCACTGAGTCTTCATAAGGACATAGCCAGAGTTACTCAAACAGCTCCTTAATTCCTAATTCACGGAAACTGAGATGATAAATCTTTGTTCCAAGAGACAGTTTGTTATGCAACAATAGATAACTAATATACTCTACTTAAGCTATGATATGTTTGGGGCATATTATGTTTTTCTCCAGCTACTTATGGCTGTTAAAAGTAATTCTAAGACAGTATAAATCTCCAACTATATAGCACATTTAAAGTTTTGCTTTTTTCCAATGCAGATTAAATTCAGGCTCAAGGAATTTGGGATTTCTCCTTCTCTGATCTTCTTGACACTAGTTCCTCTGGACACACATCTTTTTAATTATGAGGCTTGTGAATATGCAGTTTCCCTCTTGTTGGTGGTTACTGCTTTTCTGACTTACGTTGACTGGCTGTCAATATTTTCTGAATGATAAACATCCCACTTTTGTCCTTCTTGTAGGGTGCATGTATAGGTTCATGATGGGTACCTGCAAAGCTACCCAACCACCCAATTAGCTGATGTGGAAGACTTGGTGTTGACCCAGCATCTTCTCCCTCTCCTCCTTTCCAACCTCAGCTCCCACCACCAGTGGTTCTCAGTCCTAGCCTTTTTTTTTTTTGCTACAAACTCTCACCTGTTGAGAAGATCCTTTGTTAAGATACTACAGTGCTAATCAACTACAGCTTCTTTCCACAGTGTCCATTTGATCCATCAAAAAATCATGTACTCTCTCACAATATGATAGGAGTGGTGGCAACTCCCAGGTCAACCATTCTTTCTGATCTTCCCTCTCTCTGCAATTTCCTATCACCCTGCTCTAAAATGAACAAGAGTAGATTTTTAAATCTTGTACCCACACTGATATAAAATGGGGAAGGAAATGCTTGTTTATGGTTCTTATAGGCATGCTTAATTTTCCCAAATATTTTTTTCTTGGATCCCAGGATCTATGTTTACAGGAACATAATTACAAAGAGGGAGAGAGTAACCTTTCAGCAAATATAGTGTCCCTAAAATACTGATGTTGGTAGGGACTTAGTGGCTTTATTATAAAGACCTGTTCCACTCTATTTTCAAAAGCCTTACTAAAGGTATCTTGGTGGACTGCTGGTTATCATAAGAACATGAGGAGTGTTTGGTATCTTTTTGTAAATATTGGACCTTAACTGCAATTCACTTTCTGTGTGTTCAGCAGTAATATAGAGACTAAATTGGCTTTTTTTTTTTTTGCATTTTCACTGATTGTGAGCGTTTTAGGAAGTCACTTAAGTCACTTCAAGTCTCTGGGACTCAGTTTCCTCAACTGAGAAGTGTGTGTGAGACTAGGCGATTATCACCTGTAATACTGCATGGCTATTTTTAATAGCACTTGTATGTAACTGTATTCGTTTGGGTATATTCCTAAGAGTAGCATCATTGAGTCATATGATGATTCTATGTTTAACTTTTTGAGGAAATGCCAAAATGTTTCTACAGTGACAAACATTTTACGTTCCTACTAGCAATGCAGGAGGGTTCCAATTTCCCCATGTCCTCACTAACACATTGCTTTCCTGTTGTTTTCTTTTTTTTTATTATACCATCCTAGTGGGTGTGAAGTGGTATCTCAATTTACATTTGCTTAATTATTCATGAGATTGAGCTTCTTCCCATTTCTAGTTCAACATTTGTATATCTTCTTTGGAGAAGTGTTTTTTCAACTCTTCCCTCATTTTTCACTTGAGTTGTTTAGCTCTTTCATCGTTGACTTGTGAAAGTTTGTTATATATTCTGGATACTAAAGTCTTATCAGATATATAGTTTGTAATATTTTCTCCCATTCTGTAGGTTTTCTTTTTTTTAATTTCTTGATAACGTCCTTGATGCACAAAAGCTTTTCATTTTGATCCAGCCAAAATTTTCTTTTTCTCTTGTTTCCTTTGTTTTTTGTATTATATGTAAAATTTCATTGGCAAATACAAAGTCATGAAGATTTACTCCTATGTTTTCTCTAAGAATTTTTGAATTTTAGTACTTCCAGTACAATTTGAAATTCAGCAGTGGTGAAATATTATTCGTGTCTTTTTCTTAACCTTTGTGGGAAAGTTTACAGTCGTTTGCCTGAATATGCTGTTAGCTTTGGGTTTTTCAAATACCCTTTACCATGTTGAAGAAGTTACCTCTATTCCTAGTTTTCTGATTGTTTTTAATCATGAAAGGGTGTTGGATTTTGTCAAATGCTTCTTTTCTGTGTTAATTGAGATAATTATGTGTTTTTCTTTTTCCCATCATTTCAGTAATGTGGTATATTATATTGATTGATTGATTGATTGATTTTTAACCATCCTTACATTCCTGAAATGAATCTAACCTATTCATAGTGTAAAATATTTTTAATATGCTGTTGGATTGGGTTTGCTAATATTTTGTTCAGGAGTTTTGTATCTATATTCATAAGCTATTAATCTGTAGTTTTCTTTTTCACTGGTATCTTTGTCTGGCTTTGATAGGGTAATGCTGGCCACATAGAATTATTTAGGAAGTGTTCTCTTCTGCCTGCTTGGGACATAAAATATCTTATGCACTAGAGTTCTCTTACCAGTTTCAACTCTCTTCTACTGTAATATGAGTGAAAAATAAAATTTTACCTCATTGAAACTATTTTATTTTGGGGTCTCTTTGTTAAGGTGTCTTATGCTATACGCTAAATAATTCAAGATTCATAAAGATTCATCAGTATGTAATTGTAACTCAAAATGTGCTAGAGTGAAGTTAAATAAAGACAGTGTTTAGATGGAGAAAAACAGAAGGATCACAACAGGGCCCTTGGTTTTTACATTATTCAGAGTTAGATAATAAAAGAAAGAATAAACATAATTTCCTAAAAGATTAAAAAATACTGATGAGAGATCAAGAACTATAAGAATAGAGAAGTAAAGCATACATTTATCTGGATCAGTATTTCTCAACTGAAGGCCACAGTCCCCAGGGAGCACTTGAATATATAAGAAGGCATTTATTCCTTTGCTGTTGTTTTTCTTGGCCTAATAACTAGGGTTGCCATTTGACAAGAATGTTCACATTGAAATATACTGTGTTAAATATGGTTGTTTTCTCCTATTCTCTATTTTGAAATAAAGTTATCCCAAGACTTTTTAATGAAGTAAAAAAAAAATCTTATGATGAATTTATATCAAAACCAGATTTCATATAAGCAATTAGGTCAATTTATATAAAAATGAGATTACATATCAGTGATTAGAACAATTTATATGAAAAACATGGCTTCGTATCAGTAAATATTCTATCTCATAGCTATAAATTACATCTGAAATCTATAGCAAAATTTCCATCAATTTGGTGACATGGACACATTAGTTCTGTTTATTTTTGCTTGTGTACATTGAATAAAAGGTGTTGACTAAAAAAGCACCTGTGTTAATTTGCTTGTGGCCATATATAATTAGTTTAATGTCAAAACATTTCTTAATTTAAAAGTCACCTATGAGACATTTGCTTCTATTCTAGGAAGCAATGAATATTTAATTTGCTTAACTTTAAAAATAATGTCATCATCATCATCATCCTCAACATCATCATCATCATCTTGAGCATCATCTTGCTTTAATCCATGGATTTAATCTGTAGTTATGATAGTGGGCAGAGACTCCTGTCTAGGAGTCTAGGCTAGAGACCATGCTTAGCCATGGGCTTGTTCTCAGTGAAGTCAATCACAATATGTAAAGGGGTGTGACAAATTCATATTCAGTATGGATAACTATAATATACTAAGGGATTCTATGTAATCATCCTGGAGATAAAGAACAAAAGAACAGATGTATCTAAAGAGTGCTGATGTCATGGATTGTGGTTGTTTCTTTTGAAACATGGCTTTTTTGGTGGCCATGCAACAGACCTCTCACTAAATATAATCTATCCTCATTGTTTATAAATTCCACTTTTGTGTATTTACCTGCTCACTGTAATATATATCTGTGACCCCAAAATCAATATTCGTTATACTTTGGTAATCATTGCAGACATGCACAGAGCATGAAAAATTTGAATCACTTGATTCATATGTTTCTAGCTGAGGTCAAACAGGATTAAACTCTGCCTTCTTGTTTCAGCTTTCATATACAGATGACCAAAAAAATGGAGACGGTACGGGGCAGTGCAGTGTAGTTAGTGCAAGAAGCTCTGGCTCTCGGGCAGTTGGACAGGGTGTGAAAAACAGCTCTGGCGCCTCTTAGTGGGATGGTCTCAAGCAAGTCACTTACTTCTGAACCTTATTTCCCTGTTTTAAAATAAAGAAAATAGACTCTACAAGGATGAGTTGCTTTCATGATTTAAGATTATAATCTATGTGAGATATGCAGATTACATATATATACATATTTCCCAGTAGCAATAGATCAGTGTCCATGATAATTTTATAGAACATAATTGCTGCAAATAACAAGAATCACCTGTCTTTGTTCGATACATGAGTAGTGAATGTATGACTGCTACATACTGGGTTGTTATCCTTGTAGAAGGTCTGAGATTCCATAAAGCTTGAAGAAACATTTACCATTAATGGATTCAGTTGCTATATTTAGGGTAGAGAACAAATGACATTGTTGAGATAAGAAAATTGAAAAAAATCAAACATAAATCCTAGTTTGCGGGAATAATGGACATGTACATTACCTTGATTGTGGAGATAATTTTGCAGTTGTATACGTATGTCAAACCATATAAAACTGTATATTTTATAGTTCATTAACACTTTATAAAAAGTAATCATAAGTCAAAGAGGAAAGTAGAAGAACAAGTGGCAAGATTGGGGAGGTATCAGAAGCAAGATGAAATTAATTTCAAGTAACTGGTTGACAATGGCAATTCAAAACTAAGATGATTTATAATGATGAATCATACTACCTTGTTCTCATGTTCACATAAGACCTTCCACTTTACTACCTAGGATGGAATAATACCCTTGTAATGTCTTTTGGTTCCACTCACCAATTTGTTCACTCACAGAGTCTTCACAAAAGGGAAGTGATAGATCTGATGGATATCAATTTGTCCATATTTCTAAAACAAGTTGTTATTGTTTTTAAGACAAAGAATATTTCTTATGTGTTGCTCTTCTTCTTAACACCAATAGCTTCTCTTACCTGCATGATATAATCACTAATAGTACTTGATGATGATGAAAGTAAAGGATTTTTCTATTCATTTTCTGCCCCAAGTAGCGAGATAACTTCAACAAGGCTCTCACCTTTGCAGAAGACCCTTCACTTTTCGAACTTTTCAAACATGAACAGCTGGGAGGTGAATGTGATTATGATAAGATTCTTACCTTACCTTTCCTTAACTTACTTCACCTTACCTTGCCTTACTCTTCCTAGGTTTGATAAAAACGTTGGAAGACATGCCATTTATCCCAATTTAGAACTCAATAGGCATAAAGATGTGAAAAATTGGGCAACAAATGTCACACTGAACCTCCATGAACAGTAATTGGAAAAAGTCTCCTGCACTGTAAAATAAGTTAACTGCGATACTGCCAAACTGAGATCACACAAGCCAAAATAGTTTCCTTAAAATATATATATATATATATATATATATATATATAATTTATTTTTTAATGACCCAGTGCAGTTGCTTTCCTATTCTATCCCTCCATTCTCTCTTTGATGACATAGTTCCAATTTTGTCTGAAAGTTCATCATCAGTGGCAATGTGTTCAGGGAATGAGACCCTCTCTAGCTTCAAGGGTACAAAATAATTTGTTCAGGACAACAGTGATTATCTTAATCCCTTGCTATTATTTGTTTATTCCTGCAGAAGTGACCCAATTCTAGTTAATGAGAACTGAAAGTCTTTTGGGAAGTTTCTAGAAAATTATTTATTTCCTTGCTAATAAAAAGTGTTAAACAGGAATATCCCTCTTCTCGCTCTTGGATATTTTCATATTTTTACTGTTTATGCCCATAATAGACATGCTACAATCCTAAAACCAGAATCTATCAACATGCTGAGGACTGCACAGCAAAATGATGAAGAAATGAGTTCCAAATATGTTGATATGCCTCTAAATTATCCCACCTTGAACTGACCCTATTTCCATACAACTTGTTATTTGAGATAATGACCGTTTTATTGGGTAAGCTACTTTTTAGTTGGTTTTAAGTAGTTTTTACTCTTTACAATTGTATCTGATATAACTATGTGTGGCTGAATGAGCCTACTGCTGTGGTGGTGTTTAAGTATCTAATCTGTATCCAGGCATGCATGGCTTATACTGAGAAATAAAAAAGGCAAATAACTATAAATGAGCAATGTATAACTGAATCAGCATACAAAACATACAATGTATAAAAACTAAAGAAATAGAAAATTTAAATAAACATCTTTGAAACTTCTCAATGATAAATTATCCATAAAATATTATAGACTACTAGATAAAAAATCATAAGTTAATTTCTTGAGGAATTACTAAACCTATGAAGTAGTATTGGGGAAACAATGATTTGAGGCCCCTTATTTAGAAAGACTTTAATTTGCAAGAATCATGTGACTTATTGAAGAAAAAAGGGTACTGTTAAATTAATAGTTGTAGATATGGAGCAATCATATTTTCTAAACCAAATTCAAATTTGTTCACTATTGTATTTATGCATTAAATATGTATGTGTTGTATACCCAATGTCTAATTCATCTTTTATTTTTCCAGGGGCATAAAAAATAACACAATTAGAACACAAACTTGATTTTGTACACATTTTGAGGATTAAAATTGGAAGGGCCTGGCAATTCTTGAATGTACTATGGACATGGGGTAAAAAAAACTCAGAAAATAAAGCTGAATATATAAATAAAAGCCCCAAATTTATATTCTAAAAAGGAACATGGAGAAAGGATAAGAAAGGAAGATATATTTCTGCCTCAATGAACTTAATTTTTAAGTTATGTTTCTGGACATATTTGACTAAGGAACTGCATCTACCCTTTCCTCAATAAGCCCTAACTCGCCGAATTTGCTTCAAGTTGAATATTGTTACTATTAAAAAGGTAAACCAGTTTTCCTCCTACTTTTTCATTATAAAAGATATATAAAGATAATAGTTAATATTTATAACCCACATCACATACTTCCTGTGTTGGATCATTTTGATATTAAAAACATTTGGCACATTATAAAATTTATTCTACAGTGATATTTCTTAATTAGTTAATTGACTTGTGTGTCCTCTAATCTTAACCTGTAGGCCTTTTGAATCTGATTCATAAATATTTTATCAAATTCATTAACATTTAAGCCTTTTTGCAATTACAGGTCTTAATGATTAATTTTCAGATAGGATTTTTTGTAATCTTTCCTTGCTCAGTTTATGTAAGGAAAGAGATGGGCTACTAGTTAATATTCCTTTTAAAATTTAATTTAGAAAATTAAATTGGTAGAACCTTGATCTTCACATTTTTCTGGTTCTATCACATTACTTGTTAGAGCCAGAGAGGTTAATAATTTGTCCAAACATGCAGAGAATCACACACATTACACACAAAAACACACATATATGCTCTTTTCACCATTCTCCCACAAATAGTTCCAGACAACCCTTCACCCCAGGCCATGTTCCCAATTTCATAATTGGAATGCATTATGGTGCTTCTTCTTAGAGGATAATTACATTATTCCCATCATGTATGACATCTCTGTTTATTTCAGGCACCTTAAAAACCCAATTCGCTCAAAGATGACACCAAAAGCACAGGCAACAAAAGCAAAAATAGGTAAGTGGGACTATATCAAAGCAAAGGTTCCACACAGCAAAGGAAACAACACAGAAAAATGCAATTTATGGAATGAGAGAAAATATTTGCAAATCATATATCCGATAAGAGCTAATATTCAAAATATATAAAGAACATCTTCAACTTAATAGCAAAGACACAAATAACCCAATTTTTAAAATGTGAAAAGGACTCAAAAATACATTTCTCCAAAGAAGACATATAAATGGCCAACAGGTATACAAAAGGATGCTCAACATCATTAATCATTAGGGAAATGAAAGTCAAAACCATAATGATATATTAACTCACACCTGTTAGGATGGTTCTTAACAAAAAAGCAAAAGATGACAAGTGCTGGCAAGGATGTGGAGAAATTGGAACTTTGGGAAACTGTTGGTGGGAATGCAAAATGGTACAGTCCCTATGGAAAACAGTATGGAGGTTCCTTAAAAATCTTAAAAAAAAAAAAAGCTTCAATATGATTCAGCAATCATACTTCTGGATATGTAATAAAAAAAAAAAAAATGAAGTCAGGATCTCAAAGAATAATGTTCCATGTTCACTGCAACATTGTTCACAATAGCTAGAATGTGGAAACTGACTAAACATCCATCATATGAATGGATAAAGAAAATATGATAAGTACATACAATTGAATATTATTTAGCCTTAAAAAAGAAGAAAATCCTGCCACATATGACAACATATTGATAGATTAACATGGAGGACTTTATACTAAGGGAAATAAGCCAGTCACAGAAGGACAAAACTGTGTGACTTTATTTATATGAGGTGTCTAAAATAGTCAAACTCATAGAAAGAGAGTAGAATAGTGGATGGGGGGAGGGGGAAATGGGAGATGATATTCAACTTAAAGTTTCAGTTATGCAAAATAAATAAGTTCTAGATTTCTGATGTACAATATTGTATCTAGAATTAACAACACTGTTTTGTACACTTAAAAACAAAAAATCCAATCTTCCCCTACCACCTCTTGTGACTAAGATATTCATGCTAATAGTAGTGTGTAATTCCTAATCCAACCAAATTCCCCCATCCCTCTCAGCTCTATAATAACACCATAGTTATTATTAACAGTATTCCTTATGTCTTAAACTATTTCCCTAATGTCCCTTCAACTTCTGCCTTATCTTTAACCATGTTGTCCATGAAAACACTGTATCACCTATAACTTATAAAGCAGAGTATATTTTTCTTTCTCACTCCCCATACCTGAAGTCCAAGAAGTGGGACTCTCTCGCTCTCCTTTGGTGCAAGCAGAACACTAGACCTCCTTCTTAGTTCACAAACTTGAGTTCCATTAAAGGATACCATTTGGCTATACTAACTTCTACCATTCCTCCCCGCTTTCACCACTGACTTTTCAATCATATTCCTTAACTTACTGAAGTCTTCACCACCTGGATTAACGTCTTTTATCATGTTTTCTTGTGATGTACTTTATCACGGTGTCTGTTACCACCATTTCAGATGACTCATTTAACAGATACATCTGTTAATTTTTTACCCCAGTCAAAAAAACCTTTTCCTACCACTTCCTATCTTTCTTCCTCACTTGCTCTAAAAAAATTATTTTTAACCATATGGAATTTCCAGTTCACTGATGCCGCTACCCTTAAATTTTTTCTACTTTACAGAAAGTCTCTCTTTTCTCCAAATTAGATCACATAATTTGGCAATAACTATAGTCACTGTAAAAAATACATATCTTTCTCATTTCTATTATATACACGTGAGGGGGGAGGGGAAACAGCATCTCACTAGAAAAGATAACTACTGTCTACTAACATAACAAAACAAAACTAAATAAATAGCTCACCTGAATAGCTCAATATTGCTGGAGAAAAATCACCCCAAATTAATTTACTTTACCAAAAAATTATGACCTCAAGCCTCATATGTGCATTTAAAGCTTCCCAGCAAAAATTCTATATTAATTACTTCCCTTGCAAATCAGGGCATCATACCAAAATTTACTATTGTATAGCTCCACATTGACCTTAATATTGCCTGTATGATACCACTCTTCAGCTTTTAAATATTTGGAAAATATAGTAGATAATAGAGGAAAATGCCCTCAGTTTTCCAATTTAATTTAAAATTTACATTCAATTTACAACTTTTAATTTATAAGATTTGAATGTGTCTTCCTTTTCTCTCAGTTCTCTAAATAGATAAATGCAACTGAGCAGGACCCTATGGGGCCTCCCCAGAATAGATGTCCTGTACTCTGCCTGCCTCTTGTCCGTAGAAAAACTTTAGCCTACGAGGCTTTCCCCGAGTTCCAAAGAGTAAATTTAATCAGTGAAGTGAGAATACAGAAAGAAAGGAGAACAGTCAAGCAAGACAAAATAATAAGTTAGCCATTAAACAAAGTTAAGGACCTTTAGTTCCTCCTCAAGGGCCATAGATAATATTCTGAGCCATATCCTTTGCACTGTTTTGCAGATACTGAAATCTCCACGAGTTGGATGAGGTTAACTCTATGCTGCCCACAAGCACGTAGACCTCAGACAGGTTGGAACCAGAAGGTTGATGATGTTGACTCCCAATTACTGTACAACCAACCAATCAGAACAATGTCCATGAGCTGATCATATACCCTACAAACCCCCTCCCTCACCCTATCTTTAAAAACCTTTCCCTGAAAGCCTTCAGGAGTTGGGGGGCCTTGTAAGCATTAGCTACTTGGACTCCTTGCTTCGTGCCCTGCAATAAACTCTGCACTTTCCTTCACCACAACCCAGTGTCAGTAGGTTGGCTTTACTGTGCATGGACAAGTGGACCCAAGTTTGGTTTGGTTTGGTGACATAAATAATTCCTGCCTTTATCAAAGTACAGTCTGTTCTCTTTGTGCTCTGGGAATCGGCTCCCATGTCATCTTCTCAAGGATTAATTCCTTAAATTTTATGTCTATACCTTATATTAAACAACTCATCTAAACTATTATATAATTCATACCCATATACACCAATCTTCCCACCTCCCATCTTTGAAAATACCTTCTCCTGGTCCCATTCAACCACTACAGCCACCACCTAAAATTTCTGTTTCTTTTAATGGAAAATATGATCAAAAAACATTTCCATAGTTTTATCGTCCACCCTCTCATCCCCCGATTATCTCATCAATCTTCTGTCATCCTCAAATAAAACAGATCTTTTCAAATTCTTAATGAGAATGGACTTTTTGGTAAGCTATTTGAAGGTTCCTTTCTTAAAACATACTTTTCTAATTTAACTTACGTCTCAACTGGCTCTTAATCTGCCCTATTGCTTGTCTCCTTATCTTACCAGTTTCCATAATTTTGTAATAACTCTAAGTTCTGTTCTGTTCCTTGCTCTGTCTTTACTTTGTCTTTGAGTAATAACAAGGCAACATGTGAACCCAGAACTTTAACAAACAACTGGGTACACACACACACACACACACACACACACACACCCCTTCCCTGATATCCAAATTAACCTAATTGACTCTCTACTGGACATCTACAATTGTATGTCACAAGGTTTCGAGAATAAGTATTATTTTATATTCTAAAGTCTGATGATTCTATTATCTGAAGACAACAGTGGCAGGTCATTAAATGTCAGATGCCTAGAGAGCCATTAATTTTAAGGTCGGCTTAATAGTCAGGTTCTTAGCTTCATCTCTCTTTGGCTGCTGGTAATTTCTTTTATTCTCCTGTGAGTATAGTCATGCTCTTCCATTGTTCGTTATAGGCTTCATTTTAGGCACTTGCACCTGTTATTTGCTTTTAGATGCAAGCTTTTCCCTAAGAACTTCACAACCTACATATTTCAGGTAAAATATCTGCTCTAAAGAAAATCCTCTACTGATAATTCTAACTATAGTTATTATTTTTCATCCTATTCACTTTCTACATAGCATTTATTTATATGTTTACTTAAATTATTCATTTTTAAAATTGTTTATTACTTATTTCCATCCTTATAACGTATGTTTAATGGGAACATTTCTTATGAGACAGCTTTATAAGGTAAAAAGGAGATAATCCTAAAGTCATTTTATTTTCTTTATGAAACTATCATTCTTATTTTACATACCCCTTTACCTTCTGTGTCTTTTAGCTAAGCTGTTCCAAACTCTTTGTCGTTGGCCCTGACCTCTCCCTGAGCTTCTGATAACTCTTTGAAGACCAAACCAAATTTTCATAAGTATTTGGGCAGCTATTCTGCAATAAGCATGTTCAGATCATTACTCATTATATTACTGCAAACTTCAAATATAATTTCTGTCCATTGCTGTTGTCACAGAATGTGTCAAGCAGAGTACCATGCACCAATTATCAATGCCAATGGAGTAAAGTACTGTGCACTGGTTATCGGTCACAAGGGAGGAAACATTTTTGTCCATTGCATCTTGGTATTGAAGTTGCCAAAAACAAAACAAAAACAAAAACCACAGAGCAGTCAAGCTCTGGATGGAGCAATATTTTACTTACATGGACAAGAGACACAGTAAGATCCGCTTCAGTTGTGAGTGTCAATCCTCCATGGACAGCAGGTCTCTCCTGGATGACAACAGTAGGGCAATTTGCCTAGTGCACCTTCTCGTGCAGTAATGGAAGAAAGCAGCAGTGGGGTTCATCAGGTGTCATGTGATGCACATGCTGCAGAGACAAAAGAACACTCATTACCCCTGGAAAAGGAAAAGATATTCCCATATAAGGCAATAAGGCAGTAAGGCAATAAGCCTGACACAGTCTGTTTGGGTTCTTCCTCTCTTGGTAAGGATGTGTTCCAGGCTCAAGGCCCATTCCTACATGGCAAAGTGGAGGCTGAAAGACTACCGTCGTGGACTGCTTTTTCCAATAGAATGGAATTAACATTTTACCTGGAAGTCATATTTAAAATTTTTCTCTTCCTTTTGAACTAACTGGAAACCATGCTCTGCTATTTATTTATTTATTTATTTTTGGCTGTGTTGGGTCTTTTTTGCCGCACACAGGCTTTCTCTAGTTGCGGTGAGCAGGGGCTACTCTTTGCTGCAGAGCACGGGCTCTAGGAGCACGGGCTTCAGTAGTTGTGGCACGTGGGGTTAGTTGCTCCGTGGCATGTGGGATCTTCCTGGACCAGGGCTCGAAACCGTGTCCCCTGCATTGGCAGGTGGATTCTTAACCACTGTACCACCAGGGAAGTCCCTGCTCTGCTATTTTAACATCAAAATATTTGCCATTTCCTTATTTCAGTAACTAAGTATATTGTGAAAGGTAAATTATTCACTATCATTCAATTGTACAATTATAATAGTCTTATAATTGGTCAATTATATCCCTTTCATGTCTCCGAAATTGTACACATTTTAATTAGAATTGTGCTTATAAAATAAAACTTGCATATTATAATTTTCTTACCCAAACATTTTCTAGTTTACTCATGAAATTAAAAAAAAAAATGTTCCCAGTCATTATTCAAAGTCAACTAACCCATTTATCCACTATCGATCCCCTTCTACCCAACACTGGGGATGTTACTCAATAGAGCTGACTTAGTGCCAAGTGATTTTCATAATCTGAGTTTTGGAATTGGCTGTTTTAGACAAGATCAGTTGCTGAAATCCTTCTGAACTCTCCTGGTTCCTGCACACACAATGCCTTTCTTATATAAATATACATATTTTTCAAAACAGGTCAAATCTTAACTTATTCAAAATGCTTTTAAAATAAAGCCGTCACCTAAAATCGGTCTTTAGCTTTTCCATATTTCCATTATATATTGTTTATAATTATATCTTAGAGCTTATTAGTTTGTCAAGTAATAGACATAATTTATAGATACGTGGTATCTATACCACGTATCTACATGGTAGTATCCATTTTATCTCATTGTCAGAGAGGAAAGCAGATCTATGTCTTTTGGATTTTTTTCATTATAACTTCTTACATTTATTTTACACTTAATATTAGTTTAAAACACATTAGCCAACATATAAAAAATCTGTTTGCATTGATATGGTTTTCCACTTTGTACCGCATATACAGTGTACAACAAATATATAATAAGACTCAGGAATGTGTTTCGATTTGTCTACTAATATGGTTCTTTGGAATAATCACAATGCTTTTATTGTTTCAATGATTCATTATATAATTTACCAATTAATGAGTGGTATCAATTTGCATTTGAGTGTTTGAGGTAGATGATCTCGATAATTTCCTAGTCTATTTCTGTAGAAGATCCAAGAATTATAGGGTTTCAAATGATAGGGAATAAAAAAAAATCTAATACCATTATGAAATGAATTTCCCTTTTCATATTACTTATATTTATGGCATGAGAACATTAAGTCTGGTAGTAGTTACATAATTCTGAATATTAATAAAACACCTAAATCAACAAAACTGTTGCTCTGCAAAAACAGCTTAATTATTATAAAAGATAAATATTATTGATATTTGCTATATTCAACTACTGTTGGTTATTAATTGAAGCCATGCTATTTAGTAAAACTGAAATGATATTTTAAATACTTACATATTTACAGGCATTGAATAGAAAGTTGATTCAAATATTCCAGAAAGCAAATTTTATACAAATTAAGATAGATTTGATTATCTGCCAAACCACATTTGCCTTATAGGCCAGATAAGAGCTGAACAATTATTGTGTGCTTTCCAGGCGCCAGATATTAATCTGGTAGAATCTTGAAACCAAAGTATCCAGCTTTGCTTACTTATCAAATGCACTCCAGAGAATAATGTTATTTTATTCATTTACTTAGTAGAGCTGCTATATCAGCACTTCCAAGTTAATTTTCATTTTACTCCTAGGGATGGCATGCAGGAAGAGGGGTGGAGATATTAATGTCAATTCCAAATATTATACATTATTTATTATGTATAATGAGAGTTTGTAACTAAAATAAAGCAAAACAATGAAAACAACTAAATAAAAAATAACTATAATGTTATTAACACTTTCAATGCTATACTATTTTGTAACTAGATATTACTTTATGCTATACTTATTTATAGGTATATTCTAGTATATACTGAGCATACAGCTACAAATAAGAAGCAGTATTTCTTAACCATAAAATTCATCACCCTGCACCCCAAACCAACTTGCTTCTCTATCCTAGTGCCCAAGTAACTGGACTCAAAATTCAAAATCATCTTTATCACTCTTTATATCCAAGTCCCCTTCTTTTGCACATATTCATTAGGTAGCCAAATACTATGAATTCTGGCCTGCTCTTCTTTTCATACATCTGTCTTTTCTTCATTTCCTCTTCCACTGCCCTAGTTCAACTCTTAAACAGGTCTCACCTAAATGACTCTGCACCATCTTTTGTCCACTTGTCATGGATTCCTGAAGTTGTTGCTCAAATATGTTTTCTTTACTTGAGATCTGATCATACAAGTCAGTTGCACTGAACTGTCACTAACTCCTGTTCACTTATTGAATTTAGGTCAAGTGTGGGTACAGAATGCAAGACCCTTCTGGATCTAAGCTCTTTTTATAGAAATTTCTGTACTTCCCTGTGTTCGATTCTGATTTTTATTTGCTCCTCCCTCATTTCTAACATTTGAAACCCTAGACTTAATTCAAAGACTAATTCAAGTGCTTTTTCATCCTGTAAAATATTTCTGGTTGCCTCCCCCAGGACAGACTGACTCATAAAAAGATCAGTATTAATAAGCTTTTAATTCCCAAATCACTGGAACTTGTTTTACGTTTATACTTGGACACCAATTCTCATCTTCCTTTGCTATTTTGTTTGTACAGTATTTTCTGCTTTGTTGTCTGGATTTAGGCTTCGTTTACTTTAAGCCAGTTTGATTATGCTTTGGAATAATAAAATGTATATGTTGACTAGAGTCAGCTGATTTCTTCTCTAATGGAAATTATTAAGTCCAATCCTTGAAGTACAAAGCAAATCATCCTCCACTCTCCCTAACCCAGGCATTTTAAAAAATCTGTGCAAAGCAGAACTTCTTAGAATCAAGCCTCTATTGGTTTTCTTAGAAGGAGAAAAAGCAAATGTCCTTTGCTCACGAAGACCAAGATGTACCTGTAAAGTATTTCACAGGCCTACATCGATTAAGAGGTAAAAGGACTGTTTTTTAATCAGTGTTGCTTGGAAGACTCTGCCCCATTTCCCAAAAGCCCTACCTTATAAAGTTGCTTTCTTTTTTCTTACCTTCAATGTCAACTCTCTGATGTGCAGGTGGGGGGTTAAAAAAAAAAATCATCCTCTTAAACACAGTGCTGCTTCCTTGGAGTACCTGAGTGAGTCATTCAACCAATCACATTAGTCTGAATGCTATCAGAATCATATTTTCAAATCTCAGCAGATCTTGTGAAGTAAAATATTTATTTTTATTTTTAAATAATCTCTAGTTGCTAACCAGTTATTACTAGGCAAGAAACTAAGATTCAGGTCACTGACTTAATGGCAATCATTCTAGTTTAGTTACTTTATTAATCACCTGGTGATTGTGTTATTAATGTAACTCAAATCCAGCCTTGAAGTCTACCTCAAGTCAACCATTAAGTTGCAACCACTTGTTTTATTTAAGGTTCACGCCATAAAATTTTAAAAATTGCTATTATATTACATCAAATGGCCTTTGTCCTTTGATAGTTTATGTTTGTATATAAATACTATGAATATGGCTTTCTTATAATCTTATTACATTTATATTGTATTTAAGCCTAGTTTTGCATTCTAAAATATTACTAATTTTTATTAGTAATATTTATTAATTTTTATTAGTAAAAGCATAATAATATTCCATTCTACAGAATAACTGACTCCCTTACATATGAATTTGGTAAAAAAATCCAGTTTACTAGAAATCATTCATATCCTGCCAGAAATGTAGGGTGATATTACTGGCATGGCACCATTAAGAAACCCTTGATAACTATTTAGCTTTCATTTAACTGGATAGAAAATTTAATCAAACACATAGCAATTCAGTGTTTTAGGAAAGAACATCATAATGTTTTTTTCAATACAAAGGGAGAAAATGCATTAGCAGTCAAGCCACTTTACATGCAGGTTGATTTAATTTTGATAGCAATTTGAAAAACATTTGATGTATGGCCAAATTGTCTTCTATTAAACTTGTGTATTTCTTCATTCAGTGTTTAGGAAATACTTGGTACCAATGATTACAATTGAAAAAGAAGAGTCCTGTACTATAGATTTACATTTTAAAAATGACTCATTTTAGGTATTTTATTTTTACTTGATTTAAGTAAAATGGAATATTTTCCTTGTTTAGGTCCTTTAAATAGCATGTCTTTAGTTAGTACTTAGAACCTGAAATCCATCTATAGTTACTAAGCTCACTGTTAAAATCAATATTTCAAACATGACTAAGAATGTTTTCTTTCAGAATTTCATAGTATGTTAGAACTAAAATCAAATCAATAATTATAGTAGCATCTTACAAGTGACCTTTTACATTTGTCCAAAAGGGAAAGTGAAATAAATTTTATCTGGAGCAATATTTAAGCAATCAGTCAAATTAGAGTGGATAGGAAGATTGAAAAAATCCAGGAAAACCCGTGAAAAGAAAAAGGATTTAAAAAATTCATAAGAGATAGTAGGAGGGCTATTGAATTATTTTACATGGCTGTAATGGAGGGATGGTGTACACATGTATGTACATGCATAATATGTGTATGTACATAAATATATGTGGGTATATATTACTTATATTTATATTTTTCTGGGAGTTAAACAGAAAAGATGAAAGATAAATAGGCAACCTTTGTCACTGACTTAATTGCCTGCTCAAAGAAGAATGGATTTTGCTGTGTAAAATGGTAATCTATTTGAGAGTTCTGTGCAGGGAGGCATTTTGATCAGATGACTATTTAAAAACGATCATTTACCACAGTGTGGAAACTGGCTTAGAGAAGGACAGGTTAAGAAAGGGAAGCAAGAAGATGGATGTTATTATGGGAGTCTACGTGAGAAAGGATTAGATGATGATGTTCTGAAAACCTGTTTTAATTTTACTATAACAGAGTAACAGAGTGGCAGGTATATTAAGCTGGTATAATAAACTGACTTACCCACATGAATTTGTTATTTAAAATTCACACTCAATAGGCACTTCTTAGATATTGAACTAAAATGCCATATAAATTCAATAACAATGCACTTTCCAATAAACTTTGCAGCAATGACATTTGCAGTAAATTAGTTTCCAATAAAATAAAAAAAAATTTGTTTACTATTCTTTATAAGTATTCTTCTAATACCTTTTTTTTTTTTTTTTTT
>NW_020174917.1:3695814-3767642 GCF_003031525.2 Neophocaena asiaeorientalis asiaeorientalis | reverse complement strand
TTTTTTGCAGTATGCAGGCCTCTCACTGTTGTGGCCTCTCCCGCTGCGGAGCACAGGCTCCGGACGTGCAGGCTCAGCGGCCATGGCTCACAGGCCCAGCTTCTCTGCAACATGTGGGATCTTCCCTGACCGGGGCACGAACCCGTGTCCCCTGCACTGGCAGGTGGACTCTCAACCACTGCGCCACCAGGGAAGCCCTCTTCTAATACTTTGACTTCAATTAAAAGTAGGAATCTAGATAATTTAAATTATACATGAAATCTCTTCCATTTTATACCTGATTTTCCTCTATCTGTATTGCAAAACCTGAAGGATATATTTTAAATTCTATTTTTGGTACATGTCTTAGTTGGCTTGGCTACTGTATCAAAATACTGTGGACTAGCAGGAAGTCTGAGATCAGAGTACCAGCATGGTTGAGTTCTGGTGAGGGCCTGCTTCCTGGTTTGTAGACAGGACAGTTTCACTGTATCATCACATGGCCTAGAGAGAACCCTGGTCTCTTCATTTCCTTATATGGGTACCAGTGATATCATGGGAAATCCACCCAACATGACCTCATCCAAACTCAGTTTCCTCCTAAAGGTCCCACCTCCAAACACTACCACACTGGGGATTAGGGCTTCAACATATGAATGGAGGGGGGTACACAATCATTCAGTTCATAAAACTAGAAGTAATTATGAGTTGAAACACATAGATTTATTAAAATACTGTCAATCTCAAATTACTATTTACTTAACAAGACAAAAATAAAGAAATTATATAAAGGAAAATAATTCCCTCTTCTACTCTCCCAATTATATTTTGCTATTTTAACTCATCAATTTGCTGTGCATCTTTTCATACAATTCTCAGTGTTCTTACAAACAAAATTTTATATAAGATAAATTAATATGTAGTTTTCATCCTTACACATAGTATTACTATATGATGGCATGTTCTATATTGAGTTGAAATACATAAAACAGTGGAGAAAATAGTCAAATAATGTAAGCCACTCATTCTTGGTATTTCTGTTTATATTACATGATCATGTCTGTGCTACAATTTTTACTTTTCTTATAATTTGTATCTCATGCTATTTACACAGCTGCCCATCTTCCTTACTACAGAAAGGAAAATTTATTTGATGAAATGTGAACACATTAATGCTGAAGTCACACAAATTAGTTGAAGTGTCAGTTGACCATACTCTAATCACACTCTTGAGCTTTCTCTCTAGTCCTCAAATATGTTCAGGGCCTTTACCCTTTAATAATGACTTCTTTTTTCTTTACGTAAGCTTCATGAGATTCTGGACCTCATTTTGATTTCTCACCCTTGTATCTCTACTGCCAAGCTCAGTGCCTGATCATTATAGGTTCTTATATATATTTATAAATGCATCGCTATTAAGCACCCATTGGTGCAGATTGATTTGGTTTACCACTCAGCAAAATCCTCTTCATCTTCTAAAGCTATGTAGAATCTACTCAGGTGCTCAATTCTTAGAAATTTGGGTCTCATAGGAATTTGGTTTCCTGTCTACAGGGAAGTTAGACATTCGAGAAGGGACTATTAAAAAATCAAAGCATTGCCTATGGCTATTCTGTGTTCACTTTTTGTCTTTGATCTGCCAGTCATCCCATGTGATGTATTTCTTTTCCCTCAAGCTAGTCTTGAATTATTTTTCTTTCTTTTTTTTTTTTGGAACATTTATTGCTGATTACATCATTTGCCAAGATGGGGCATGTATGTCTTGGCAGGGGTCAAATACCAAACTCAGCTATTTTAAGAACAGAGTAGCATCAGGATGATTCTTACTGTAATTGGTAAAAGACTGTTGATTTGAAGGATGTACATATCATTTCCCTGAAGTTTTCCTAAAAAACTAACCTTGGGGAAGGGGAAGGAGATATAGAAATAGTCAATGTATACATACAGTAAGTTCTTCAACATAAATTTTGTTTATACATTTATACATATACACAGACACACAAAGATATACACACACGCATATATAAACATATATTTACATAAATGTACATGTATGTGAATGGGCATTCATATACACACCCACAACTGGCAAGGGTTCATGCTTTCTATATTTATCATTTTTAAGTAATAATTTATTTTATCTGGCACCCTTTTGGTATATTGAAATACCAAAGCTTGGGACTACTTGCTTAATGCTATAGCAATATATTTCTAACAGATTATTCAAATATTTTTATTCATCCTGAAAGACGTATCTGCAGGGAAAAACTCTTATCTTTTCAATACCACACATGATTAAGCTTCTAAATTTTGTAATTGCCAGCAGAGATTTTTTGTCAAGCACATTAATTTGATGTTTGATCTCAATCTGTTAATGACTTACATCACACTTAGGGCACATTAGGCAAACTGAGCTCCATGTATTTAAATTTGGGGACTTGTGTTTGGAATGTTTAAGGGAATGATGGTTCTGATCATGTTTAGGTATTTTTTTAAAGATGATGTCAATAGTATATTGGTACAGAGTTTAATTTTAATCAACACCCATATGCATTTCAATTTATATGGGAACATTTTTTCTGATTATTTGTAAGTTCACTATAGATATTTTACAAAACAAAATTTTTTTTTTTTTTTTTTGCGGTACACAGGCCTCTCACTGTTGTGGCCTCTCCCATTGCGGAGCACAGGTTCCGGACGCGCAGGCTCAGCGGCCATGGCTCACGGGCCCAGCCGCTCTGCGGCATGTGGGATCTTCCCAGACCGGGGCACGAACCCGTGTCCCCTGCATCGGCAGGTGGACTCTCAACCACTGTGCAACCAGGGAAGCCCATAAACAAAATTATTTTTCAAACATTAAAAGAGAGTAGCTCTCATGAACATTTATTTTGAGTTATTTGAGGGGAAACAGAGTGAGTACAGACAGAATTTTTCAGTTTCTTTCTTTTAAATTTCATCTTTATATTTAAACAATTATTTTTAAAGTGCATCAGTTGTCATGCAGATTATTTGGGTTATCTTAAACAATAATGTTAAGAAGGCAAACAACATTGCTTTCATGCTTGTGATACATTAATCCTTATTTGGGATCTTGCTAAACAATCTTGTTAGATAATTTGTAGTTAATTATTTTTTTCCTATTTAGGGAATTATGTCTTTTGTGAATTACAAAAGACTGCTTATTTAATTTCAAGTCTTTAATCTTATCTCTTATTTGCTCCACTCGCCCGCCCTCCACGCCCCCCACCCTGCCGCCTTATTCAGTGGTTAGTTCTAATCACCCTGGCCTGCCCTCAGCAAGAATCCTAGTTGGTCAATCTGGCAAGAATTTCCCTTCCCCTTAATGTCTCGTCTTAGCAACTTCAATTCAGCAGCAAATTATTGATTAGTGCCTTTATGAGCTGTAAGAGTAGCTCAAAGTTATATGATTCACTGTAATACATGCAAGTCAGTGTATATAAAGGTGTTAGAAAAATGAGAAATAACAACTAGATATAGGCTAGATAAATTCTCTTGATACTGATGAGTATCTGAAAAAAAGTGACACATTTATGTGATTATCACCAGCTGAAACAGCCATATCTTTGGAAACTACAGCCAAAAACTAAATAATTGGCCCACGGAAACCAATATTGTGCAGACATTGTTGAAATAGCTATCCGCATTTTTAAGTGAAATGCATATTGTTATAAAACTTTTTTGGGGGGGAGGGGGAAACAGGCATCATTTGTTCAGAAAGAAAAGTACTTCAATTAAGCATAGTTTATATGTATTTTATTTATATATTTTTAAACATTTTTTAAAGGAATTTTTTCTTTTTTTAAAAAAACTTTAATTAATTAATTAATTAATTTTTGGCTGCATTGGGTCTTTGCTGCTGCGAGCAGGCTCTCTCCAGCTGTGGCGAGCAGGGGCCACTCCTCGTTGCAGCATGTAGGCCTCTCACTGCGGTGGCCTCTCCCACTGAGGAGCACGGGCTCCAGGCGTGTGAGCTCTGTAGTCATGGCTCTTGGGCTCCAGAGCGCAAGCTCAGCAGTTGTGGCGCACGGGCTTAGTTGCCCTGCAGCATGTAGGATCCTCCCGGACCAGGGATCGAACCCGTGTCCCCTGCATTGGCAGGTGGACTCCTAACCACTGTGTCATCAGGGAAGCCCTATACGTATTTTATACAGCTGCTTTAAATTAGTGTTTCTAGGATGTTGACTTTATAAACAGTAGATATCAATAGGGAAACAGCTGATAGAAATACTCCATGCCTTACGAAGCAAGTGCTTGAGGATGCAAAGGTGGGGTGACCACGAATGAGAGAAAGCTGACATGTGACCTCACAAGTCAAAAGAAGGAACATGACTATAAATATTTCATGGGTCAAAAAAAGAAAAAGTTTTTTACCTTCTTAAAATAAAAATATTTAAACCACATTTTCCAAAAAAGGAAGCAAAAAGGCAACCTTTATTTTCCAATATGTGAAAAGCACCACTTCACATTTTTTCTATAGAGACTTTATTTTTAGAGCAGTTTTAGATTCACATTAAAATTAAGGGGGTGGAGAGATTTTCCAGGTACACCTGTCCTCACACATGAATAGCCTCTCACATTATCAACATCACTCACCAGAATGGTACATTTTTTTCCAAGGATGAACCTTCATTGACACATCATAATCAGACAAAGTCCATAGTTTACCTAAGGGCTCATTCCTGGTGGTGTACATTCTATGGGTTTCGACAAAAGTATAATATATATATACATTATTGTAATTTCATACAGAGTATTTTCACTGCCTTTAAAACCCTCTGTGCTGGGACCTAATGAAACTTAAAAGCTTTTGCACAGCAAAGAAAACTATAAATAAGACAAAAAGACAGCCCTCAGAATGGCAGAAAATATTTGCAAACGAATCAACGGACAAGGGATTAATCTCCAAAATATATAAACAGCTCATGCAGCTCAATATTAAAAAAACAAACAACCCAATCCAAAAATGGGCAGAAGACCTAAATAGACATTTCTCCAAAGAAGACATACAGATGGCCAAGAGGCACATGAAAAGATGTTCAACATCACTAATTATTAGAGAAATGCAAATCAAAACTACAGTGAGGTATCACCTCACACCAGTTTGAATGGGCACCATCAGAAAATCTACAAACAGCAAATGCTGGAGAGGGTAAGGAGAAAGGGAACCCTCTTGCACTGTTGGTGGGAATGTAAATTGATACAGCCACTCTGGAGAACAGTATGGAGGTTCCTTAGAAGACTAAAAACAGAATTACCATATGACCCAGCAGTCCCACTCCTGGGCATATACCGTGAGAACACCATAATTCAAAAAGACACATGTACCCCAATGTTCATTGCAGCACTATTTACAATAGCCAGGTCATGGAAGCAACCTAAATGCCCATCAACAGATGAATGGATAAAGAAGATGTGGCACATATATACAATGGAATATTACTCAGTCATAAAAAGGAACAAAATTGGGTCATTTGTAGAGATGTGGATGGACCTAGAGACTGTCATACAGAGTGGAGTAAGTCAGAAAGAGGAAAACAAATATCATATATTAACACATATATGTGGAATCTAGAAAAATGGTACAGATGAACTGGTTTGCAAGGCAGAAATAGAGACAGAGATGTAGAGAACAAATGTATGGACACCAAGGGGAGAAAGTGGGGGGAGGGTGGGGGTGCTGGTGGGATGAATTGGGAGATTGGGGTTGACATATATACACTAATATGTATAAAATAGATAACTAATAAGAACCTGCTGTATAAAAAAATATTTTTTAAAAAAACCCTCTGTGCTCTGCCTAGTCATCTCTCTCTGCCCTCACCACTGGAAACCAATGATCTTTTATTGTCTCCATACCTTCTCCAGAATGTCATATAGTTGAAATTATATATAATGTAGACTTTTCACTTGGTAATGTGCATTTCAGGTTTCTCCATGTCTTCATGCCTTGATAGCTCATTTCTTTTCAGCACTAAATAATATTCCATTGTCTGGATAGACCATAGTTTATTTATCTGTTTACCTACTAAAGCATATGTTGGTTGCTCCAAAGTTTTGACAGTTATAAATAACCTGCTATAAACATCTGTGTGCAGGTGCATTGTGGACTTAAGTTTTCAACTCCTTTGGGTAAATATTAAGTAGTGTAATGGCTGGATGGTATGATAAAGAGTATGTTTAGTTTTGTATAAAAAAAAAATACACCAAACTTTTCCAAAGTATCTGTAGCATTTTGCATTCCCAGCAGCAGTGAATGAGAGTTCTGATTGCATCATATCCTTACCAGCATTTAGTGTTGTCAGTGTTCCAGATTTTGGTCATTCTATCAGGTGCATAGTGGTATCTCATTATTGTTTTAATTTGCATTTCTCTGATGACATATAATGTAGAACATCTTCTCATATGCCATCTGTGTATCTTCTTTGGTGAGGTATCTGTTAAGGTTTTTGGCCCATTTTTTAACTGGGTTGTTTGTTCTCTTATTGTTGAGTATTTTGAGTTCTTTGTGTATTTTGGGTAACAGTCCTTTATCAGATTTGTCCTTTGGAAATCTTTTTTCCCAGTCTGTGGTTTGTCTTCTTATTCTCTTGACACTGTATCTTATGAGCAGAAGTTTTTAATTTTAATAAAGTCTAGCTTATTTATTTCATGATTTTTACTTTTGGTGCCACATCTAAAAAGGCTTCACCATACCCAAAGTCACCTAGGTCTTTTCCAATGTTATCTTCTAGGAGTTTTATAGTTTTGTGTTTTATGCTTAGGTCAGTGATCCATTTTGAGTTAATTTTTGTGAAGGGTGTAAGGCCTGTGCTTAAATACATTTTTTTTGCATGTGGATGTCTATTTGTTCCAGCACCATGTCTTGAAGATATTTTTGCTCCACTGCATTGCATTTCCTCCTCTGTCAAAGATCAGTTGATTATATTTATTTCGGTCAATTTCTGGGCTCTCTATTCTGTTCCATTGATGTATTCCTAGCCAACACCAATACTACGTTGTCTTGATTACTGTAGCTTCAGAGTAAGCTGTGAAGCCAAGTACAGGCACACCTATTTTTATTGCACTTTGCTTTATTGTGGTTTGCAATTTTATAATTGAATATTTGTGGCAACCCTGTGTCCAGCAAGTCTTTAAGCTTTAGAATCAATTTGCTGATATCCAAAAAATATCTTGATGGAATCTTGATTGGGATTGCGTTGAATCTATCGATAAATTTGGGAAGAACTGACGTTCAACAATATTGAGTTTTCCTATCCATGAACATGGATATCTCTCCAGTTATTTGATTCTTTTTGACTTCCATTTTACTAGCCACTTCTGGTAATGATCTGGTGACCAATATCTATTTCTAGCATTTTATGATTTTCCCCATAAGAGACTGTCTGAAAGTGTCAATTCCAGTTGTGCGAGTGATGCTGTTCTCAATTACACATAAATAAAGATTAATGAGGGAGTGTAGGAGTGAGATGCAAAGATGGCATGCAACAGTCCACTTCAGTTCATTGAAGTGTGGAATTTTTCATGGTGTTTTATTCTTATTGTTTGACATATTTTCTAATTTCCCTTTTAATTTTTGTTTAAATGCATGATTTATTTAAAGGTGTATTGTATTAATTTTCATTATTTAGTAGTATTTTGGGGTAAACTTTTTTGATTATCTTCAATTTAATTAACTTTTGTCCAAATAATATATTCAGCATGATCCTAGTTTGCTTTTTTTTTTAGTTTTTAAGATTTAGTTAATGGTCTAGCTACGTGCGCTTGAAAATAACATGTATTCCACAGATGTTTGATAGAGTATCCTAGAAACATCAATGAGCTCAAGTTGGTTGACAGAATTATTCAAGTCATCTATATCCATACTAATTTTTTTTTAATTGGAGTATAATTGCTTTAAAATGTTGTGTTAGTTTCTGCTGTACAATGAAATGAATCAGCTATATGTGTACATATACCCCCTCCCTCTTGGACCTCCCTCCCACCCCCACATCCCACCCATCTAGGTCATCACAGAGCACCAAGCTGAGCTTCCTGTGCTTTATAGCAGGTTCCCACTAGCTATCTATTTCACACATGGTAGTGCATATATGTTGATCCTAATCTCCCAATTCATCCCACCCTCCCCTTCCCCCTGCCATGTCCACATGTCTGTTCTCCACATTTGTGTCTCTATTCCTGGCCCTGGACATAAGTTCATCTGTACCATTTTTCTAGATTCCACATATATGCATTAATATATGATATTTTTCTCTTTCTGACTTACTTCACTCTATATGACAGACTATAGGTGCATCCACATTTCTACAAATGACCCAATTTTGTTCCTTTTTATGGCTGAGTAATATTCCATTGTATATATGTACCACATCTTCTTTATCCATTCATCTGTCATTGGACATTTAGGTTGTTTCCATGTCTTGGCTATTGTAAATAGTGCTGCAATAAACATTGGGGTACATATGTCTTTTTGAATTATGGTTTTCACAGGGTATATGCCCAGGAGTGGGACTGCTGGGTCATTTGGTAGTTCTATTTTTTAGTTTTTTAAGGAACCTCCATACTGTTCTCCACAGTGGCTGTATCAATTTACATTCCCACCAACAGTGCAAGAGGGGTCCCTTTTCTTCACATCCTCTCCAACATTTATTGTTTGTAGATTTTTTGATGATGGCCATTCTGACTGGTGTGAGGTGATACCTCATTGTAGTTTTTGTGTGTGTGTGTGTGGTTTTGTTTGTTTGCTTTTTATTTATTTTTATTTACATCTTTATTGGAGTATAATTGCTTTACAATGGTGTGTTAGTTTCTGCTTTATAACAAAGTGAATCAGTTATACATATACATATGTTCCCATATCTCTTCCCTCTTGCATCTCCCTCCCTCCCACCCTCTCTATCCCACCCCTCTAGGTGGTCACAAAGCACCGAGCTGATTTCCCTGTGCTATGCGGCTGCTTCCCACTAGCTACCTACCATCTGTTTGGTAGTGTAGTTTTGATTTGCATTTCTCTAATAATTAGTGATGTTGAGCATCTTTCCATGTGCCTCTTGGGCATCTGTATGTCTTCTTTGGAGAGATGTCTATTCAGGTCTTCTGTCCATTTTTTGACTGGGTTGTTTGTTCTTTTGATATTGAGCTACATGTCCGTTGCTTCATTTGCAAATATTTTTTCCCATTCTGAGGGTTGTCTTTTTGTCTTGTTTATAGTTTCCTTTGCTATGCAAAAGCTTTTTAAGTTTAATTAGGTCCCATTTGTTTATTTTTGTTTTTATTTTCATTAGTTTAGGAGGTGGGTCAAAAAGGGTCTTGCTATACTAATTTTTAAAAATTTATTGCTGCTTATCATTAACTGAGAGATAGGTATTCATTTCCCTACCTATGACTGTGGATTTTTAAAATCTGTACATAAAGTTTTGTCTACTATGTTCTCTTGATGAAATTACCCTTTTATTATGAATAATTATTTTTTCTATGTTAATACTCTGTATCCTAAGATTTACATTATTTGTTTTTGGTATTGCCACATTGGCTTTCTTGTGCTTAGAGTTAGCATGTTAGGCCATTTTCTACTCTTTAACTTTCAACCTGTCTTTATATTTATAGTGCGTCTATTATAAAAAGAATATAGCTGTTTCCCTCTAGAGGAGTCTAGAGAGTGCTTTCATATAAACATGAGTCTTCTCCAGTGCATCTTTCAAATGCTATACATCCTCCAGTTTCCAGATGTTTTGGGTTTCTCTCCAGTGTCTTCAAACAAGATTTCCCTCAGCAAAGTTTGTAATCTTTTTATGTAAAATGTTAAGTCTTACACAGGTTACTTTGCCATTAGCAGATCAAAAACTTTCTAAATTTCTGTCTTTTAGTAGTGAAATACTCCACTTGGAATATTACTTATTACTGTTTCTAATGTCATCATTAAATAACAAAATTGAACAGAGTAAAATTTAAAGATCTTATTGACTTTATTCAACCATTCACGAATTAGGCAGCATCCCATCTAGCAGAAAAAAAGAGCTCTAAGGAGCTGTACAAAAGGGAAGACTTTTATAGGGCAGAGGAGGTGGGACAGGGAAGTTATTAGCAAAGAGTAGATTGTTCAGGCAAAGTCGCCTTCCTTTGGGGGATGGCAGGAGTCTATCAGGTGGATTACCTCACTAGTGCTGACCTGGTAATTCCAGACTGACTGGTTACATTACTGGGAGAGGCTGAAACTGCAACTAGATTAGGTGTTGCATCTCTGTTTGGTGATGAGGGTTTAGCACAGATGAATTCTTTTGGGCCTGTTGTCTTTTAACATCATACATATGCAATACAGAGACTCCCTTAAAGATATCCCAGGGGTAGGTTGAGTACATATGTAAACTTTCTCCTTTAGTTGTATATTCCTTTCAAATAAAGTTAATTATTAAAATTTTATCAAGTTTTCTACAGAAACATAATACATTATTTGTAAAATGTATCTCTTAGTTCTATAAAATTAGATTTGATATTCTCTCAAATAATTAGCAATATATATTTAATTTTATCAGAAACCACTGCATAAAAATTCATACTTCAAGATAATATTAACATAATTATTTTAACTCAAGTTGATAAATTATGTTAGTGTGTAAATATATATTACAGGTCACTTTAGAAAACAATTTGGTAGTTTCTCAAAAAGATAAAAATAAAACTAGTATATGACCTAGAAATTCCACTTATAGGTATGTATCCAAGGGAAATGAAAACATATGCCCATACAAAGAAACATATGTGAATATTCACAGCATCATTATTCATAATAGCCCAAATTAAACAATCCAAATAGCTATCAACTGGTAAACAGATATACACAATGTGGTATATTAATAAAATGGCATACTATTTAGCATTGAAAAGGAATAAGCTACTGACACGGGCTACATCTTGGATGAATGTCAATCTATATTGTTAATTTAAAGAAACCAGACCCAAGAGACAATGTATTACATGATTCCATTTATATTACACAGTCAGGAAAGGCAAATTTATAGAGACAGAATGCAGATTAGTGGGTGCCTAGGGCTGGGATAAGATTGGATATTTACAGTAAATGGGCATATGAGATCTTATTGTAGGGATAAGATTGTTTTAAAATTGATTTATGTTAATAGTTGCCCCACTCAGGATAGCTACTAAAAATCATATGAAATGACTCAATGTAAATTGGCAGATTTTATGATGTGCGAACGACTTCTCAATAAAACGATTTAATGAAAAAATGAAATAAAAACATAATGAAATAAAATACACTAATCAAAATTAATTGGAAAATCAATAAACCTACTGTATCACTGAAATTTGCAAACATTTCGAAAAGGCAGATTTTGCAGTATTTTCAAATAAGTTCACGTGGATTTACACATGCCTACTTTCCAATGGACAAAAAGGATAATGCTTAAATATGGTATATGACCTTCTGGATGAGTAGGTGAGCTTACCTACACTACATCATACTCCCCTGAAGGAATATTTAAAAATTGCTAAGCCTATTGGGAAATTCAAATAGCCTCATTTAGTTTTCATCTTTTTTCTCTTTTCATGCCAAGTCTCTAATGGAAGTGCTAAAGAGCAATGAAATGCCCGTAGACAGGAAGCCAGAGAAAAAGAGAGAATAAAGAGCCAAATAAGCAGCCTTTAAATACGTGAGCTGGGCTTCCCTGGTGGCGCAGTGGTTGAGAGTCCGCCTGCGGAAGCAGGGGACACAGGTTTGTGCCCCGGTCCGGGAAGATCCCACATGCCGCAGAGCGGCTGGGCCCGTGAGCCATGGCCGCTGAGCCTGCGCGTCCGGAGCCTGTGCTCCGCAACGGGAGAAGCCACAACAGTGAGAGGCCCGCGTACCGCAAAAAAAAAAAAAAAATACGTGAGCTGATTGATTGATTCAACCCATTTAGACAACTACCTTAATAGCTCTATTTGTTAAAATCTCCTGGTGGTCTTGCCAGATACTCTAAAATAGCTGTGATTCAGAAACAATATGAATTGTGTTTAAGCACAAAAGACGAGGAGTCAGACAATTTTGATTTAAATAGAGGCTCCGTTAAGTTCTGATCTCCTAGGTTCAGGTCCAATTCATACTGATTTATGGACTTAATGAGGTCACACACATAAATCACTTACCATAGTATCTGGTACATTGTATTTACTCAAAATACAATCGTGGAATTAATTAATTAATACACAACAGCTGTCATTAATATTTTAGAAAGTCATTCAGGAGGAAATCATCAGAGTAGACCACCTACATTGAAGGTAATAGAATGCTAGAAAGCAGTTAAGTTGATCTATTCAAGAAACTTCAGTTTGGCAGGGAAAAGGCAGTGATTGACTGCTTGGTCCATATAACTGAGCAATACAGCCCAAATAATTAAGTTATTTTACAAACCTAAGTTTTTCATGATTTTTTTCTGTTTAAAATAATAAGATATATTAAATAGTATAGAGTTACAGGATTAATGAACCCAGTTAAGAATTGAGCAATGATTGGGGAAAACATTTTTATCTGTTAGTTTTTAAGAAAAACATACAATTTTGACATGTCTCCTATTCCCCTACCTCTCCTCTCTTTTTGCAGATAGAAAGTAGATACATCTTAATGACATTCTATGTCACCTTTATAATTATATCTGGTCCTAATTCTTATCTTTTACTATCCTCCAGCAATAGGGAATTAGAAGTTCTTTATATGTTCCCAAAAGACTATCTGGCTTCATGATTATCCTTAAATTTCAAATGATGTTTCTGCATCATCTTCAGAAAAGAAATAGGAGATGTACTTTAAGTGGGATGAACTACACCATTACACAGAAGAAGTAAAAGTGTAAATCATGAGGACCATAAGAATATTATTTTGCTCTCAGCAACAAATGCGTATGCAAAGATGAACTCCAGGATATATGAACTAACCAGACAACCTACAAAGAATATATAGATATATATAGAATATAGATATAGATCTATTCTATAGATATATACCTATATATTCTATATATATCTATATATCTATACAAACTTTGATGCACAATTGAGAATTTGCCTTAATATATATATCTATATATTCTAGATATATATAAAATAGATATATACAGATATGTAGTACATTTGGATAGATCCGAATGTACTACATCATGCTTTTCAACAAGAGAATGCATGTAAAAAAATAAGTCACATTGATCTGTAGAGAAAGTGTAATCCTAGTATTATGTGATTTTAAAGTGAAAATATACTCATATACATTTTACTGAATATTTGCTAATTATTTTTCAATGATTGGAATAAACTTGTGGACAAAGCTTGGATATAACTGATATTTTAATTAATGTTACTAAGCTAAAATGAAAATATTGCCAGCTTGGTAATGTAAAATTAGTTAAATTTGACATAATTTGAGGGAGGTAACAAAGAAGGAAAAAAGGTGGTGATGGGGATGGGTGCTTAATACATTTATTCTATGTAGTGGGAATCCATGAAGCATAGTTTAAAGTGGATGAAATAGAAATTGATGTTTATATAATTTTTATTTAAAACAACTAACGAAATTAGAGAATGACAATGTTGAAAGGACAGATGAGGATTGTATCAATTAAAAAAAATCCTCACTTTTGATAGCAAGCAATTCATTGATTATATAAAATAGTAAATAGCAAATTAAAAGTTCACTGTATAAATATATCATTTAGTTAAATAGAGGAAACGGACATATCTTAAAACACAATGTTAAGAATTATTACTTCTTGAAAATGAAACTGAAGATGGCAATACTGTTTTTCTGTAATAAACTATTTGTACTATTTTATTTTTTACAATGTTTAGGCATTATTAAATACAAGGGAAAGGATTTTAACACCAGCAAAATTATAAAGATTTCTACAAACTTTGATGCACAACTGAGAATTTGCCTTAAGGAAAGTATCCAGTATAATAAAAAAGCTATATGCATGAAAATTTTTATTGCAGAGTATGCACAAGGTTCAACATTGTGTGTGGAAACACTGAAGTATGGAAACAACCAATAATAAAGGGATAATATATGCAAGTATTAAACTGTTAAAAAGACTGAAGGAATTTGAATCTGTGGCTAAACTGAAGAAAAATATAATTGCATATATTCTACTGCATTTATAATGTATTTAGAAATAATTAGTCTAAAAAAAAACAGCTGCTAAGATGAGATAGCGGTTACTGTGGTTTTTTGTTGTTGTGGTTGTCCTTCTGTTTTGTATTGTTTTTTGGCTTTCTAAACTTTCAAGGAATAAGGGCCCCAAAGGGAGGAGACTATAGTGACAGAATCAGGTGATGAAATATGAGGATGGGAATCCAAAGATCAAGAAGGGGAGGCATGCTTGGGACAGAGAATCAGAATTACACAGAGTGAATAGGTGGAAAGACTAGCTCAAGTGTTGCAGAATTTGGTCATAATGAAGGACAATCAAGCCACTGTGCTTCCTCAAGGTTGTGTCAATTGCCAAGAAAAGAAACAGTGAACACCCTCAGCTCTGAGACAAGAAACAACCCTGTGTCAAAGCAGTGGGCCCACGAAGAGGCTATCCATGCTAGGCAGGGCCATAAATTCCTGAAAGTGACAGTAACTTCTATAATACTTCTACCTGCAAATTAGCGGCATTGCCTTAAGGTCTTTGAGGGCCAGGTGAAGTATCTGTTGAGCTAACCTGTATCAATTGCAAAGGAAGTTCACTGATCAACTGATCCTCTAGTTCAGTACTTCCTTTTGACCATGACTTGTGCTACACCTATTATTTTCTTACTTTTGCATTGATTATGTAGATGAATAACTTTGAAAAGCACAATAAAAATAATAAAGACAAAATACACAGTTGCATACATGCATCTAGCAGAGACAACAGATTTCAAATCATCACATAAGAGGGACAATGGCTGGTGGTAGAATATGGTGAACAGAACTACCCACTTCCCCCCTCTAACTGAAAAAAAAAAAGGCAGGAACTTGATCTATTTCTCACACAGATTAGAAGAATAAGACAGTTGCTTGCATATTCCCTGGTAAAGCCAACATTTTCCCCCCACTTGTGCCACTTTACAGAAATAAATCTCTCATCCACCCAAGAAAAAAAAAAAGAAAGAAAAAAGAAAAGAGAAGCACTCACTTAAACACTTTTCTTTTACTTACTTTTCTTGTAATTTTGCCTATCTATGATGAGATGAGGACTGACCCAGCACACTTAGCTTCAGAGGTATTTCTGAGATTTAATTTCATTTTGTTAAACTTAGTTCTTTGTAACACCCTACCTGATCAAACTAAAACAGTTTGCTTGGTTTTGAAGAAAGGGAGAGAAATTATAGGATTTAGCTGAAAACAAGGTTGCATTTTTATTAAGCCAAAAGATGATAATTATAACTTTAGTAGCCAACACATTAGCACGGAAATACAAATAACCTTGAGGATAAGTAGAAAGGCATAATATTTCCATGTCTTGTAAAGTCTGTGTTTCTAAGATAGCACTAGGAAGGCTTTAAAATTCTCAAATGATTTGCTCCACCTCTGGGGACTGCCTCCTGGTTGGTGATAAAGGTGGCTGTATTCAAGAAGGGTTGCAGTACTAAAGTTTTTTACCAAATGAATTAAGTTACAGTCAAAACCTAAAAGAGTAATTTTACTTGCTCTTTTTAAAAAAACTAAAATCCATAATCTATAGAGCAAATTTTCAAAGAAAGAAACTTATGGCTCATAATGAATATCACTATCAATTTAAAGCCTTGATTTCTCTTTCTCTAAACATTATTTTTATTAATTATCACCTGCAAACTACTCCAGGCATTTTTCACAGATCCTGGCTCTCCATCTATCTGTTGGAGAGTTGATAGATGCAAAACACCCTACCACTACACTTTTACTAATTATTGAATTAGTAAAATTTCAATTCTATCAAACAATGAGGAATCATTCCCTATATAAATTTATCTTCCAAATACATATTCTGGTCTTCTTTCCCTTTTCCCATGCCAAAATGAAATTTAAATGAGAGATCTCTCATGATTTTGTGTTTTTACAATGTGTGCTGTGACAACTCTTAACCTAAAACCAGAAAGGATAACAAAGTCATATTAGGCACAATATGAACAAAATAAAATGTGGACTTCAAGAGTTAAAAAAGTTATTTACAAATAGCCTACAACCCTGAAAATGATTATTTCAAGTCACTAGAGTTAGGGACTCATAGTCATAATTTATAACACCAAAAAGTAAAAGTACAGCCTAACAAAAGATCACCTGAAGAGCATGAATCTAGAAGATTATGAGCATCTTTCTATTTAGAAACACACAGTAAACTGTTCACCTAAAATTGCATGAAACATGTTCCTGGGCCCATTCAGGCAGAATTTAAAAGAAGAAATCCTGTCAAATAGTCTCTTTTCCCTAGGACAGGGTGACAGATATGAGTGATCAAGAAGTGCAGTACACATAATCTATCTCAACTTTAGAAAGGCTCCTGATTCTGTCCTGCAAACCATAACATTAAACACTCTGGGAAAATATGACCTTGACTACAAAATTATTGACGAAGCTGAACAACTGGTTGTTGGTTTTTAGTGGATTCTGTCGACTGAGTTGGGGGGATAAAAGATGCCTTTAGTGATTGCTTCTTGACTCAGTGATATTTATGTCCTTGTTACTTGGGAATCTGGGGACAGGTATTATCCAATCTGCCATTCACCATTTCATCTTCGCTGTCCATACCTCATTCAAACTGCACATATATCACTCTCTTTCCTTTTACAGCCATTCTTTACTCCATTATTTACCCTCTTTTAAATCATAAGTGAAGAACATAAGGAAATATTGTTATTCATTAATTTATTTGAAGTGCTACAATGTCATATTTTTCAGTTTGCAGGTAATGAATGAGATAATGCAATTGATTTCCAAAAATCTCTGTTCTGAAGACTTACGTGGGTTATATTTACAATTCAGCTTTCAAGACTCCTTTCCAGGAGTTACTGATTCATTGAGTTTGAATTGGAACCTGGGATTCCATACTTTCCACTAGTGTCCTACAACTAGGTATGTTTGGCAAACACTTATTTAAATATAATCGAACATGCCCTTCAAGTTTTCAAATCAAGAAGCAAATAGAGATAGGATATAGGATTAGCATTTGATGCTTTACTGATTCCTTTCACTAAAGTAGTTAAAATTCTATTTTAAAATGATCTGCATCTGAGATATGATGAGTAAAACAGAACTTTCAAGGAATATTTACATAAGAGCACTACATTATCATCAAAGTTACACATTAAAAAAAACAAAACAGGGGCTTCCCTGGTGGCGCAGTGGTTGAGCGTCCGCCTGCCGATGCAGGGGACACGGGTTCGTGCCCCGGTCTGGGAAGATCCACATGCCGCGGAGCGGCTGGGCCTGTGAGCCATGGCCGCTGGGCCTGCGCGTCCGGAGCCTGTGCTTCGCAATGGGAGGGGCCACAGCGGTGAGAGGCCCGCATACCGGAAAAAAAAAAAAAGATACGCACTGAGGGGGCTTCCCTGGTGGCACGGTGGTTGACAGTCTGCCTGCCTATGCAGGGTACGCGGGTTCTGTGCCCCGGTCCGGGAAGATCCCACGTGCCACGGTGCGGCTGGGCCCGTGAGCCATGGCCGCTGAGCATGCGCGTCCAGAGCCTGTGCTCCGCAACGGGAGAGGCCACAACAGTGAGAGGCCCGCGTACCGCAAAAAAAAAAAAAAAAAAAAACAAACTCTTAATATAGCTTCAAAGGGTTGGCATTAGTTACATTCTGATATAAACTGAGAGCCTCAGTCCTAGGTGTTATCTATCACAGAGTTTTCTGGCAAACGACTTAAAGGCTGTTTCAAAGTTACTAACAAAGTGTACTCAATTCTGGGTAGAATATTCATGTTTAGTGTCTTTGTCTTTAGAGAATCCTAAAAAGCATGCAAAACCATTCATTCATACAAGTTCTTCCACTTTTGATCTGAAAATGTAGTTTCTATCAAGTATAAGAAGTAGAGCAAAAATAGGTCATAGGTTGTCCATATACCCTAGATATGGAGAGTTAATAGAAAACAGCACCCTGGACTGACCACATGCTAAGAGATGGTATCCAAGTTCCCAAATAGCAAGAGTCTAAGGTTGACTTTGAAGAAAGATTGTAACCTTGTGCTAAACTTCAAATTACACTCGGCTGACTGCGGTCATTCTCTGCACTAGAGATCCGTTCCTCCTTCCTACTCCTCTTACTTCCTACACAGCCTTCTGCTAGCAAAAATTGAAAATGAGAAATCTAATTATATCCCAAACCTCCTCAAAAACTTCAATAGCTATATACAGCTGATATAATACAAATTGAACTCCTTTTCACTGAATGCTCATGGGCTGCCCTCTGCTCACGTTAAAACCCTTCTCAGCTCTTTCCTGACTCAAACTTTATGTTCTAGTAACTCTAAACTATACACTTGTAGTTCTCAAACATACCAGACTCTCATACCCTTATGTCTACATAAATACTGCCTGGGATGCTTTTACCTTGTTGGTCTTCAAGCATATGTTTGGTTATCATTCAAGTCTCACCTCTATTTTAATTTCTAAATCTTCTATCATGAACAGCTCATACATAAATCACCAACTATATTAAATTTAATTTAGTACATAATAGTATCAGTATTTCGTTGTATTTGTTCCCCAAATAGCTATAAATGCATCATGATTCTTCATTAAAACAATTTTATAATTGGTAATTAAGATCTTAGATTCATCACAGAATGCTACAGCTAAACATGTCCTTAGATCCATTTTAACATAGCTTCTTTCCGTTAAACACAGTGAGTATGAATACACTACATGAGGTCGTTTGGGAGTGAATCTCAGAGCTGAACTCTCCCAGATGTTTAAATGTCTTGATTCAGTTTTCTTCTAAGATCACTGCTGTTTCCAAATGTTAGGAAAATAGAATGATTAAATCTTAATTTGAAGTCATCTGTGAGAAGCCTCACCTTAACCTCCTGACATAAAATAGATAAAAGTTAAAATATTCTGCTCTTATTTATGTTTTATCTGACTTTAATGAAAAGCTATTAAATGTTAAAAAAAGAAGTCCTGTTCTAAGGTAAGACTTGTTTGTATCTACTTAAAAAATTCCTGGTTGTCCCAAATTTCCAAAAACAAAAAAAGCCTCAAATTCAAATGGAACATGAAAGTCAGTGAGAAATGTAGGTAGAATCTAATGTCACAATTGTATGCACTGAATAATTATCAGCTTGGCCAACGGACTTGTAAAAATATACAAAAAGCAATGTCTAAATTCATGTGGCTGAGAATATACTGATTATTTCATATCCTGCCAGGAATATGGAGGAGAAGTCTCTGGAATTCAAAATATCAAACAAGAACCATTCGCTCCAAGCTGGGTATTTCTGTATATACATTATTAATACATTTCAAATTCATTTTCACATCATTTGTTAATAAAGTCTGTGATGGATCACATCTATTTGGAAGATCTCAGTAAACAACAGAATCTGATCATCGAAGTTCTAAAGTATCTCAAGACATTATGTTTACTCTATATTGTCTTTAATTAAATCTGTTTCTGTAGATGTGGTGTTAGCATAATTTCTGCATCTCTGTTCACTTATCTTTGCTAGATAAGATATATGTATATTTCTGGGGATGTTTCTTGTGAAGAACTGTGATGGATATGATATTTTACCTTGTTTCATTTTTTAGTTATCACCTCATGGTGTAAAGAGGTTCTAAAGAAGCTTAATATTATAGAAAACATAGGGAAATATTCCCATAAGTATCTTTATTTTATAGATGCTGGCCGAATACAAGAAACTCCCTGGTCAGAGATACAAGATTTTATTACTTGTAGCACAACGGCACCACAGGCTACATGGTTGCACTGCTCTCCCTCAGCACCCCCTCCCACGTCCCATAGAGTGATACAGAGCAGCCCTGATGGATGCTGCACATGCAGAGGGTTTGCATCACAGGTAAGGAAACCAAAAGTTTAGGGAATCCCAATTATATAAGGAAGCTGGTAGCAAACCTACCCATCTTTGTCCCAGATGGAGATACTATATTTATTATCTTGGACAGTAAACAAATCAGCACTCTGGCATGGAGAGAGCCATTAGTGTTATCATTAAAGTTGTCCCCTATACAAACCTCCTTGGAAAGATTACTCCAGGATGAATACTTTCTAAAAACAGAGAGCACCAGCCCCAGATGGGTTCACTGGTAAATTGTACCACTTAACGAAGGTATTCTACCAATTCTCTATAACCTCTTTCAGAGGATAGAAGTGGAGACAACACTTCTTAACTCATTCTATGAGACTAGCATTACCCTAAAATCACACCAGAAAAATACATTACAAGAAAAGAAAACTACAGATCAATCTCTCTCATGAAAATATATGTAAAAATCCTTACCAATATATTATCAAATAGAATCCAACAGTGTATAAAAAGAATTATATAGCACAACCAAGTGGGGTTTATTGCAAACATAAAAATGTGGTTCAACATTTGAAAATCAATTAATGTAATCCATGACATCAATAAGCTAAAAAAAGAAAACTCACATGATCATATCAATAGGTACAGAAAAAGCATTTGGCAAAATCCAACATCTATTAATGACAGAAATTCTTAGTAAATAGGAATAGAGGAGAACTTCCTCAGCTTGATAATGAATATCTACAAGAAGTCTACAGCTAACATACTTAATGCTGAGAAACTTGAAGTTTTCCTACTCAGATCAGGTACAAGGCAAGAAAGTTTACTCTCACCACTCCCTCTCAACATCCTACTTGAAGTTCTAGTTAATGGGACAAGATAAGAAAAGGGAAAAAAAAAAAAAAAAAAAAAAAGTTTAAAAAAAAAAAAAAGAAAAGGGAATAAATTTATACATGTAGGAAAGGAACACATAAAACTGTCTTTATTCACAGGTGACATGGTTATCTGTAGAAAATCCAAAAGTATCAACAAATAAACTCCTGGAAGTAATAAACAATTATAGCAAGGTTAAAGAATACAAGGTTAATATATGTCAATCATTTTTCTATATACCAGTAATGAACACGTGGAATTTGAAATAAAAAACACAATCCCATTTATATATTAGCCTCTGATAAATTACTTAAGTATACATCTAATAAAATGTGTAAAAGATCTATATGAGGAAAGCTACAAAATTCTGATAAATGAAATCAACTAAAGAAAAGAAGAGATAGTCCATGTCATGGATAGGAATACACAATACTGTCAAGATGTCAGTTCTTCCCAACTTGATATATAGATTCAGTCACAATCAAAATCCTAGAAAGTTATTTATAGATAGCAACAAACTGTTTCTAAAGTTTAAATAGAGAGGCAAAAGCCTGACAATAGCCAACATGGTACTGAAGGTAAAGAACAAAGTTGAAAAACAAATATTACCCAATTTCAAGAGTCACTATAAGGCTACACTAATCAAGAAAGTAGGGTGTTGGCAAAAGAACAAATAAATAGATCAACTGAACAGAACGGAAGCCCCAAAACAGAACTACATAAATATAGTCAACCAATCTTTGACAAAGGAGCAAAGGCAATGCAATGGTACAAAGACAGTCTCTTCAAGAAATGGCGCTAGAACAACTGGATACCGATAGGCAAAAAAGAACCACAAAAAAATCTAGGTACAGACTTATACCCTTCACAAAAGTTACCAAAATGTAACACAGACTTAAATGTAAAACGCAGAACTATAAAATTCCTAAAAAATAACATAGGCGAAAACCTACATGACCTTGGGTATGGTGATGACTTTTTAGGTACAACACAAAAAGCAAGATCCATGAAATAAATTGATAAGCTGGACTTAATTAAAATTAAAAACTGCTTTATGAAAGTCAATGTTCAGAGAATGAGAAGACAAACCAGAAACTAGGAAAAAAATATTTGAAAAGACACATCAGATAAAGACTGTTACCCCAAATATTAACAAAAGAACTCTTAAAACTCTACAATAAGAAAACAACCCAATTAAAAAACTAGGCAAGGGCTTCCCTCGTGGCGCAGTGGTTGAGAGTCCACCTGCCGATGCAGGGGACACGGGTTCGTGCCCCGGTCCGGGAAGATCCCACATGCTGCAGAGCGGCTAGGCCATGGCCGCTGAGCCTGCACGTCCGGAGCCTGTGCCCCGCAACGGGAGAGGCCACAACAGTAAGAGGCCCGTGTACCGCCAAAAAAACCAAACAAACAAACAAACAAAAAAACTAGGCCAAGGACCCTCACTAACACCTCACCAAAGAAGATATACAAATGGTAAGTAAGCATTAGAAAAGGTGTTCCACATCATAAATCATCAGAGACATGCATATGAAGATGAGATACTACTACACACCTAGTAGAATGGGCAAAATCCAGAACGCTGACAACACCAACTTCTGAAGAAAATGTGGAGCAACAGGAACTCTCAGTCATTTCTGGAGTGAGTGCAAAATGGTACAGCCACTTCGGAAGATAGCTTGGCAATTTCTTACAAAACTAGACATATTCTTTCCATATGATTCAACACTCATGCTCCTTGGTATCTACCTGTTGACTTGAAACAAAGAGACTACCAGAGATTTCTCCAGCAAAGATAGTTTTATTTGGGGTCAGCAGGGAATTGCAATTCAGGGTCTGCAACCATGGCAAGCCATATGCAAATCCTGCATAGCAAAGGAAGGAGAATGCTTTTATAGAGATGAAAAGGAGGTTGGGTAGGCTCTAGTAAACAAAAATTCCATGGCTTTTCATTGGCTGAGTCCTTGCCAGGAAAGAAATGGAGTCTTTCTTCATCCTGTTGGGCTCTGTTATCATCACAGGGTGTGAGAGCTCCCCACTTTGGTCTTCCTACTCTATTTAACTGAGACTTCTATTTATTATTATTATTATTTTATATAACCAAAGGATTCAAATATTTATATCCACAGAAATCCTGCAAACAGATGTTCATGGCAGTTTTATTCATAACTGCCTCAGCATGGAAGCAACCAAGATATCTTTCAGTAGGTAAATGGATAAACTGTGGTACATCCAGACAATAGAATATTATTCAACACCAAAAACAATGAACTATCAAGTTATGAAAAGATACAGAGGGACCTTAAATGCATCTTACTAAGTGAAAGAAGCCAGTCTGAAAAGGCTCCATATTATATGATTCCAGTGGGGGATACTGATAATGAGGGAGGCTGTTTGGGTATAGGAAGTATATGGGAAATCTCTGTATCTTCCTCTCAATTCTGCTGTGAACCTAAAACTGTTCTAAAAATAAGTCAATAATAATAACAAAAACATTCCAGAACAAAAGTGGATTCAAGATGTGCAGAAACATGAGAGATCTATGGGAAATGTTCTCCCAAGTTTTCTAGAATCTTAAGGTTCATTAGGACCTCTTCAAACCATTAGGTAATAACTAAACAGAACTGTGCAAATGACTTCTCAAAACATCCAATTTTGGCTGTAACCTCATTGTACACAGTGGTAGCTGGATTCTTGTTTTCAGGTTCAGGTTCAGGTTCCCTAGGAGCAGAGACTAAAAGAAGGATTATTGTGCAAATGATATAGTAATGAAATTCTGTCATTAAAACCTATGAAAGTGTGAGGAAGCAAGATTAAGCATGAAAAAAAAAAGCTAGATAAAGATTTGATTTCAGCTGATCTCTAGCTTCAGCCTGAACCAACAGAGAGCATAAATGGCAGTACAAAGTTGTCAACCTTGAGGGAAGGTTGCTAGTTTTCTGTACTCCCGTATCTGTTAGTCTTTGGCTTTACCCATGCCTAAGGTGAGTGCAAAACTGTGAGCTACTTCTGGTTGTTTCAGAAAACTCAATTTTGCCAAGACCATTTTTCAGGATAAGGGAACAGAGTTCAACTATTGTCAGACAACAGCCATAGTAGCTGAAACATGGGCACTCCAGCCCAATAAAGGTGATATGGGCAGGGTACCAACCGCGTTTACTACATAGTATAATGGCTTTATATAACATAATTAGGCTTCAAATAAAGTAATCTTAAGTTGCCTTAGAAATTTATTATATAAGTAGCCTTAACAAACATACATGTGTCAAATTCACCCATAAGCACACACATGTACTCATGTACACACAAACATGTACATATAGTTCCACTGTAACAGATATGGAATATGAAACATACATATTTAATTGACATAAATTTTTATATTTTATAATTTTTAAAGCATTTCTAATTAGAAAGGTGACTGATTCATTTTATTATTTGCCTAGAGATTCTAGATAATGCCTGATTATATTTTTTCCTCACACATTCCCTGCAGTAAGTTTTGGCAATGAAAACATCTCAGATACATTAGCATTGCACCCAAGGTTGTGATAATTATTATTCAAAAGAATCTTGTAGTATATAAATATTTAAATTTCATACTAAGTATTTCAGTTTTGTGGCTTTTAGCACTCTCTTTAAATTGGTGCTTAATATAGCCTTCTTTGACTTTTCTTCCACTTTAAAAACAAAATAACCAACGATAGTAACCATAAGAGAATTCTGCTTTTCAAGCTTTCTTTAGAAGTTTGGCACCCTAGCAGGTGTTGGTGAGTCTTTATAAAGAAACTGAAACAGAAATTAAGGAATAATAAATGACTCCCTCTTTAAGGTACAATAATTCTGTTTCATTAAAAGTTATTTCCTTTTTTAAGAACTTAGGCAATCTTTTGTCCAAATTAAATATTCTTTTATATTTTCTTATACTAGGACACCTGTTGGCACATAAATTCAAAATGCCAATACACTGCTTTAATTATGTTTGTCATAGGGAACAGTCCTTTAGTGTTTTTCAGGGTGCTGAAGATTATAAGATGCAAAACATTCTATGGGCAAAAAGTTAATGGATGTCCAGCAGACAAATTCCTTAAACAGTGGTAAAGGTCACTGAAGATGCCCTTCACTTATGCTGAAGTTGTCAGACTTCCTTTTCATTTAAAGATTTTTGTCTTTGTGTGTGGAGATTTTAATTTGGGATGTGAGTTTGAATTACTAAATGAGAAAACTCTATTTGTTGTGACCTAAATGAGATATGTGTGAGAAATTCATTGCTGTTTAACATTCAGGGTAACAGAGTCTTACACATTTCCTCATGCTACTCTGGTTTGTTTTCACTACACCCAGTGACAAAGAGAGATGTCAAATATTGTTACTTTTTCAAGACAAGTAATACTTTACAAGTGTAATTTTGTGCAATCCTCATAATAATCCCTGGAGAAAGGTTATTTTTATCTCTGTTATTTAAAACAAGGGCATCCTTTAAGAGAAACATACATTACAAAATAGAAAAATTACTATTCTTGTCCTATGATTTGTATGAGAGCATGGGCACTATGGGCTGATATGAAGATGAATCTTTCAAGCTAGGTAAGTAAGGATAAGTCATCTCTTTCACCTCTTTGAAAGCAATTGCAAAATTGCAAGAGATCTAAAAACCATGCAGAAGTAGGATAAAGGTATAAAAAGAAACATAGATTCTGTTTCAAATACTGTATACTATAAAGTATGAAAAAACTACAGAAACGAGAAGGAAAAAAATGTTACGATTGTCTTGATGAAATAAATTATTGATCTACTGGCATTTCAAAGTAGAAAGCCAATAGCTGTTTATCTATAGAATTACAAAAACACACATATTAATATTTAAGTAATGATCTAGGGATACTGAAAAACGTTTAGTTCTTCATCAATCTAATATAATACAGTGGTTAAATATGTTTAATATTGGGCCTTTATGACATTTCATTTTGATGAAAACTGATGATTCATGAAGTTGCAACATGTATAACAGAAGAGTATTTGACAGAAAGTCAAAACATCTGGCTTCTATTTGTAAATATCTCATGACCTTTCTGAATATCAGTTTCTTCACCTGTTAAATAAAGAGGCTGGATCAAATTATCTGTAAATTCTTTTTTGGATGAATATATTATGATTCTATGTATGAAAACACTCTGGAACCAAAATATATCTTTAAACAAATGTACTGAAATACTTATAAGGCCTGTATATTGAAATGTAAATTTTCATTAGTATTTTAAATTATATTTTATATTTAGAAAATCTAAGTAATTTTATTTTATTAAAATATATACACAGGGGCTTCCCTGGTGGTGCAGTGGTTAAGAATCTGCCTGACAATGCAGGGGACACGGGTTCGAACCCTGGTCCGGGAAGATCCCACATGCTGCACAATAACTAAGCCCACAAGCCACAACTACTGGACCCGCATGCCACAACTATTGAAGCCCGTGTGCCTAGACCCTGTGCTCCACAACAAGAGAAGCCACCACAATGAGAAGCCTGCACACCTCAACGAAGAGTAGCCCCCACTCGCTCCAACTAGAGAAAGCCCGCGCGCAGCAATGAAGACTCAACACAGCCTAAAATAAATAAATAAAATAAATAAATTAGAAAAATATATATATATACAGGTAGTATAATTTTCTTATAAAATATATTTCTCTAATATATAATTAAATATTGATCCCAGAATACATCTAATTTAGACAACTGTTTTACAAAACATTACTCTATATCTAAAGGACTATTGAGATTTCACATATTCAAAATGAGAATAATTATTAAATAACAAATTCTTACTTTTTTATAATTTAGCCCATGATTATTGGATTATAAGGATTTTTAATAAGCACTGAAAATTAAGATCACATTATTTTTAACTATAATTACTGAGAAATTTAATGTCTTTTTAAAGGGATATGTGGCTATTTAAATAAAAAGTAAAACTTTTGTTCACAGTTTTATATTATCATAATATTTTACCTCTTATTCACAGTGTATTGTAGCTGTTTGAAAGAGTGACTGAGTGAGTTGTATGCTTTCTTCTTCACAATATAAGTTTGTACCAAGAAACTGTAAAAAATTTGAAATTGTTATAAATATGAAGTAATTTTGGAGCCTGATCCTCAAGCCAGAGTTTCACATTTCGCATTCTCTCTGGTATATCTATCTGGCTATCAATAGATAGATAGATAGATGATAGACAGATAGATAGAGACGTGCCTGGAATGTAATGGTAGTAACTTTGAAATCTGATCATCTTCCAGGGAGGAATACTTTATTTAAATATATGTATATAATGGGACGTTATTTTAAAAGGAGTTATTTTCATCGAAAAGTGCAGTAGTTTAGAAATATGATCAACAGATTCACTCTTCTTGGAATCACTCTGATTGGAAGGATACACAGAAAACAATTGACTACTTCTCTTCTTTATTCCTGAGACCACCAATCTCGTCTCTGGGCTCAGGTCCTACTCTAACATTAGTTACTGCCACCAACTATCAACATAATCAGTGTTCAAGCTTCACAACAGAGCTGTCAAATTTCATACTGTTAATCTCTTTGATCATAAAAATCCTTACCTTTTTCAGTCAAATATATTCCAATGTGCTGACAATGAAAATAATACACAGGCACACCTTGGAGACATTGAAGGTTCAGCACTAAACCATTGCCATAAGGCAAATATTGCAATATAGCAAGTTGCACGAATCTGGGGGTTCCCAGTGCACATAGAAATTATGTTTACACTATACTGTAGTCTATTAAGTGTGCAATAGCATTATGTTTAAAAAACAATGTACATACTTCAATTAAAAAATACTTTATTGCTAAAAAAATGGTAATCATCATCTGAACCTTCAGCAAGGCATAATCTCTTTGCTGGTGGAGGGTCTCGCCTTGATGTTGATGGCAGCTGACTGATCAGGGTGGTGGCTGCTGAAGGCTGGGGTGGCTGTGGCAGTTTCTTAAAATAAGACAACAATTAAGTCTGCTACACTGATTGACTCTGCTGTTCAAGAACAATTTCTCAGTAGCATGCTGTACGGCTTGGTCACATTTTACCTACAGTAGAAATTCTTTAAAAATTGAAGTCAGTCCTCTCAGAACTTGCTGCAGCAGTTCAGTAACAACTTCAGGTTTCACTTCTAATTCAAGTTCTCCTGCTATTTCCACTACATCTGTACATCTACAGTTACTTCCTATACTGAAGTCTTGAACTCCTCCAAGTCATCCCTGAGGGTTAGAAACAGCTTCTCCCAAACTTCTGTTAATGTTGATATTTTGACCTCTGCCCATGAGTTACAAATGTTCTTAATGGCATCTAAGATGGTTAATACTTTCCAGGAGGTTTTTGATTGACTTTGCCCAGATCCATCAGAGGAATCACTATTCCTGGCAGTTATACCCTTAGGAAATGTATTACTTCAATAATATGACTTGAAAGTCAAAATTTTCACTTGATCCATGGGCTGAAGAATGGATGTCGTGTTTGCAGGCACAAAAACCAACATTATCCTCATTGTTCATCTCCATTACAGCCCTTGGGTGACCGGTTGCCATTGTCAATGAGCAGTAATATTTTGAAAGGCATTTTTTTCTGAGCAGTAGGTCAGATGATTAAAAGATTCAAGAAACCATGTTGTAAACAGATGTGCTGTCATCCATGTACCCTAATGTTGGCTTTAAAAACCCTTCCCTAAAAGCCATCAAGGAGTTCAGGTCTTTTGAGCATTAGATGCATAGTTTCCTTGCTTGGTGCCCTGCAAACGCCATAATTTCCTTCACCGTAACCAGGTATCAGCAGGCTGGCTTTGCTGCACGTTGGGCAAGCAAACCTGAGTTCGACTGGTATCTTACACAGTAAAGACAAAAACCTCCAAGTTACCTAGGGGTCCTTTCAGCTGAGCATGTGACGCAAAAAACATATGATGAGATACATGATAGAAAGAGTGTTTTTACATTTTGTAGATTAAAATCTATTTTGAATGTTTCAAATACTTTCTTTTTCATAGAATATTGTTTGGAATTCAGAAAATTACTAGCTTTTCTTCAGACCAGTGTACACTGGGACAGTCATCTTTAAAAGTTAACTCACTTGAGTCACTTAGAAAAATAATTGGAATTGAAGATGTACACTTTTATATAGTCCATCACATTTCAAACTACAAGCTCTTATGCATCACAAAACAATGAATGTTCATTAAACCATTATTACCCTCAAGATTTCCTTCTCTGTACTCTCCTACCAATATCCTCACCCTCATATGCTATCTCAGCCAGGAAAGAAGGGGCTACCTGGATAAAATGAATTTACAGCTTTTCATTATAGATATCTGATTGTATTACTGGAGTTGCTCTATGAATCTGAGAACACAACGTGACTTTAGTTGTAAGTCTACTGGAACAGAGAAGAAAGTTCATGCTCATAAATTGAGCAATTCTAGCAACAAGAATCAAATAGCAAGAGACAGATTTTTTGGACTATATCTATGACAGGTAATTATCAAAGGAAACTGGGAACCTAAGAGCATATAAGAATATGGAGGAAGATACCAGTTAGAAGACTCTAAAGTTTTAGAAGTACACCTAAGTCCTTTCCAGCAGTGGGGGAAGGTGGGGGCGATGAAGTGGGAGGGTGGGGCCACCCGGGGACCCTAGATGCCTTTCTAGAGCATGAGCTTGGTCATGAGCACCAGCTGCAACTGCTTCTCTTTGGGGCGGGGGGTACCAGCAAGTACAAACAGTACCCTCGTCTAACTGTTCCAGGGATGAAGAGGACACAGCATGTCCCCACCCCCATCAGCACCCTCCCTGCCACTCAGATGCTGCTTAACTCCTCCATCTCCATCTGCTTCCTCCACTCTGAGCCCAGCGTGTCCCTGTTCCCCACGTTCTCCCTGTCCTATGGGGAGAAGGAGCCAAAGACACCGGTGTTTGCCTAGCAGCCCTCAGAAAGCTCTGCTTCCAGCTTTGCTGCCGTTTGTTCAAGGACCTTGAGATCATCATGTGTATGCACACATTCTGTCAAAGATGCTCCCTGAAGTCAGAGAAGGGTCCTGTGGACAATGCCAAGCTGACGGTGGTAGAGAACACCAGTGCAGTGGCTGAGCAGATCTGGGAGCACTTCATTCACTGAAAGCGTGTCTGCACCATGGCAGGGATCAGAAGCCATCTTCTTGGATGTGGACCTCCATGGTGCCTTTCACCATCAAGCTTAGTGCTTAGAAGGACCACAAGGGGAGCTGTGACTACAGCCCCAATGTGCCCCCAACAACCCCAGCTACCTGCTCTTCCTCAAAATGAACCTGGAGACTCATGTCAAAGAGTGTGAACACATCAAGTATCCTCATTCCAAGTACTGGCACATGTTCAATGGGAACCAGGACATGTATGAGACACACCTGGGGACATGCCACTTCAAGAGCTTAAATGGATTCCTGCAGGCAAGGGACAAATGTTTCCATGAGATACACGTAGTGCTGGCCTGGAAGGCCCAGGGAAATCACTCTCTTTCTTCCATGCTGGGCTGCCAGAACAATGCCAGTTCCCTCTCTCTGGGTGCCCAGTCCTCTCTCTATCTCTACCCCAAATGGACTGCTGGCCATTTTACTCATGTTTTCTACTGTTTTTAGACTGTATGTAGATTTGATTAGTTCCCAATTAAAATAAAAGCTGCACAGAATGTGAAAAAAAAAGTAAACTAATCTGGACAAAGATATGGAGTTGGCTTTAGTTAGACAAAGAGTCTATCAAGGCTGATCAAATTACAAGTTACTGTTTATAAAAATTCTCTCAAGCTGTTTATCCCAAAGATGGCATTTGAGCAACTGATAGGTTTCCTGCTCTAGTTGGTGATGTCCATAACCTGACCTAATTAGCACTTTAAAGTAATATTCAGCTAAATCCATCAACATAGGCATTTGTGCTAGCTTAAGCAGTATTTGTGGAATTACTTCTGGGTTATATTTTCTTATGCATGGTTTAAATCTAAGAGCTATCATACAAGTAGTCTCTACACAAAAGTAATTCTGATCAACTCTCTGCACTTATAAATCCCACACAGTTGAGAAAGAAAATGGATGTTGTACAAAAGATTCAAATGACAACAGCTGCAAACAAACTGTGCCCCTGGCACATTCCGACTCTTGTTATCACCACACAGTGCAAGTGACGATTGGTTTCCTTAATCCTGTGATTGTGTTCTGTACAATTTGAATCATTTTCCCATAACTTTTGGACCTCCTACAGGCATCTATGTCCCAAATTTCATCTTTCATTGCATTACTTCTTAGTATTGTAGCAGTATAGCATGGCACTGTAAATTGATATTTTACATGCTGCCTCTGTATGCATTTAATTCTGATAAAAAGAAAAATATTCATAACAGTAATGGATAGGAAAGGCAAATAAGAATTATTTGGAAGTACAGCTGCCACACTCAGTGTTATAAGTGGCAATATTTTTTCTGGTTAGTTTCAATTTGATAAATATTTATCACAGCCTGCATTGTGGGCAAAAGCAAAAATGTAATCCCTGTATTCAAGGAGACAAAAATTACACATGAAGCATTTAAATATAATTCAGACAGTAATTCTGTGCTAAGATGTTTGGTGCAAACTTTAACTTTTATATATGTTCTAAAATGATGTAACTAAGGATATTTATAAGGTAAATTCCCCCGCCCTTATGGTGGCATTCTCTTAGCCAGTCACAATAGCTACAATTATTAAGCACTTACCATCTACCATCACTAACATTAACTACTGTAATTGTCCTAACTACTGTGTGAGCCATTTTGTATTTTAGACCATCAGGTCACAGACGAAAATATAGATTTGGGGGAGGTTAAATATGTCTCATTATTCCCTTCACGAAGTGCAGACAGGATTCAACTGCAGGATTCTATGATTCTGGAGTTCATTTTCTTAAGCCTTTCACCATCCTGCCTAATTAGGTCCTAGTATGCACAGTATTTTTCCCCAGCTTTATTGAGATATAATTGATATTCAACATTGTGTAACTTTAAGGTGTACAACGTGATGATTTGATACACATATATTGCAGTATGATTACTAACTTAGTGTTAGCTAACACGTCCATCAAGTCACATAATTATCATTTGTTTTCTGTATTGAGAACATTTAAGACCTACTCTCTCAGCAACTTTCAATTATACGGTACAGTATTGCTATCTAAGCTCACAATGCTGTGCATTAGGTCCCCAGAACTTACAACTGGACATCTGTACCCTTTCACCAACATCTTCCCATTTCCCCTGCGTCAGTCCCTGGTAATCACCACTTTAGTCTCTGTTTCTGTGAGTTCGTCTTTTTCACAGTATTTTAAAAAATATTTCTCAACATTAGTAGACAAATTTTGCAAGTGAGGGGACATCTGCGATGACTGGAGGCGATGCCGTTACTGGCTTCTGGTGGGTAGAGGCCAGAGATGCTGCGATCATCGTACACTGTCCAGGATGGCTCCCTACAACCAAGAATTATCCTGCCCAAAATATCAAGAGTGCCAAGGAGATTTTAGCTAGATAATTCTTTGTTGCAGAAGGCTGTCTTGTATGTAATTTGGTTAGCCACACCCAGGCCTTTATACAGTAGAATGCACTGACATTCCCTCCTCCAGTTATGACAATAAAAATGTCTGCAGACATGAACAAATATCCCCTGATGGATGAGCAGCTAACACCCCTGCTTGAGAGCCATGCCCTGGAGTAATTAGCTCATAGTCAAGTGAGGAAGACAGAAATAGCCTTGCCAGATAGTCATGATAGTTCATATAGCTAAAACAGAGGGAGAGAGGGCAGCAGGAAATTAATGTTGCCTAGGTCAATTCACAGAGTCTTCACTATGATGTGACTATGAAGGGGGTTTTAAGGATAAAAAAAAAAACACCAGTCACAGAGAAAAAGAGAAGTCATTTGACTCAATGGGAGAAGACTGTACAGAGTCATAGCAGAGGACGGAAAAATGTATGTAGCAAATGCAGGAAGTGAGGACATGTTCATGTGGCTCTTCAATGGGGTGAGAGCAGGTGTGATGGTTAATTTTATGTGTCAAGTTGACTGGACCACAGGGTACTCAGACATTTGGCCAAATATTATTCTTGGTGTGTCACTGAGGATGTTTCTGGATAAGATTAACATTTGTATCGGCAGACTGAGTAAAGTCCCACTCCCTAATGGGGGTGGGCCTCAACCAATCAACTGAAGACCTGAATAGAACAAAAAGGCTGAGTCAAAGGAAACTTCTACCTGATTGCTTGAGATAGGATATTGCTCTTTTCTGGCCTTTAAACTCCTACTGAAACATTGGCTTTTCTTGTGTCTTAAGCTTGCTGGCTTTTGGGTTGGAATTTATATCATCAGCTCTCTTGGTTCTCAGACATTCAGATTCAGACTGGTACTATGTACACAGGCTCTCCTGGGTCTCCAGTCATAATCACACAATCATGTGAGCCAATTCCTTGTAATAAACTTTTAAAATCTCTCTCCCTCTCCGGAGAATCATGGCTAATAAAGCAAGTGATAGGTGATGTAGGATAAAGAAGAGGCTGGAGAGTGAGGCTGATGTCAGACTACTCAAGGCCTTGTATGATGAACTGAGACATTTCAACTTAACCCAGAAGGAAAAATGAGCTAACAAAATTATTACATGGTTGCCATTTTTCATGTGCTGTTTGTCAAAATGGGGGATGCCAGTATCAGATTATATATGTTTGTTCATGAGTTTATTGGTTTGAAGAAAAGGGGTTTTTTTTGCTCTTTTTTTTTTGATAGTATGGAGTATAACCAGACAGAGAGAGGCTGGAGACTGAATGAAAAGTCCTATTGCTGTAGACTAGGCAAGAGATGATAACAATGGGTACAGGCTGCTAATTGTAGAATTAAGAAAGGACTGTTTAGGCAGAAGGAACAACACACAAGGGGATATGATAAAGAGAAATACTGGGGGCACAGCAACTCTTCCTTATTCAACAATATATCATGTAATTTATTCCTTGTATTCCAACATGGTTTCTGGATTCAAAGAGGCCATATTTATATTCTGTTTCACTTCCTCAAAAGCAGGGATAAATTCAGAAAGTTAACAATATATGTAATCGTCTTCACTGATATCCTTCCAGACAGTTTCTAAACCACGCAAGTAACATATTGTTGACCTAAAACAAATAAACTGCCAGTTACTTCTCTCGCAAAAGATGGGTTTATTTGAGATGAACAAAGAATTGCAATTTGCGGATTTTCAACCACGGCAAACCATATGCAGATCCCTACACAGCGAAAGGGGAACTCTTTTAAAGAGAATAAAAAGACATTGGGAGGGCTATGGTAAACAGAATCCATTGGAGGAACTGAGAGTTTGAAGAATAGCAGCTTTTTCACTGGCCAAGTTGTGACAGGCCCTCATTGGCTGAGCTTTTGCCAGGCAAGGAGAGCAAGTCTTCTTCCTGTTTGGCTCGACTATTAGTGGTAAAGTGTGAAATCTTCCCCTTCTGGCTTCCCCACTCTATTTTAATTGAAGTTTCTGTTTATTAATTTTTACAATATAATGTAAATACATAAAATAAAACATTCCTTCCCTGTTTTTTCTAAATAGTGAAAAATATGAATTTGAACGAGCTCTCCTACACCCCAAATGAATACACTGGTTACTTGTTTCTTACACAGAGCAACCAGCTACAGTTAAGTATTTAAAAGAGCCCTTATCTAGAGGGCCAGATTTCTCTCCCCTGAAAAAAAATAATAAATTATGGAACTTTGATAATTAGACAAATTATAAGGCTATTTTTTTTAACGTTTTTATTGGAGTATACTTGCTTTACAATGGTGTGTTAGTTTCTGCTTTATAACAAGTGAATCAGTTATACATATGCATATATCCCCATATCTCTTCCCTCTTGCATCTCCCTCCCTCCCACCTTCCCTATCCCACCCTTCTAGCTGGTCACAAAGCACCGAGCTGATCTCCCTGTGCTATGAGACTTAATATATATTTCTCTCTATTAACTGCATAACACATATCTTGGCAGAAAACAAACACAAGAGCTGAAAGTCAGAACGCCAGCAAGATTTTCTTTTTCTCTGTATTTTATCTGAGTTAACTGAGTGAGTCCAATAAAACCTCTGAGGCAATCATTCCTGAATTATTATATGCTCCCGACTGCACCCTGGAGACACATACACTGACAGAATACAGGTGGCTGTGGAGTACTTCACTTAATTGGACCAATGTTACGAGCCAACATTAAGCTTTAGCATGACAGAGATGATTTTGGCAATTCAGAAAATCTAAGATTTTCACTAATGGGTAAGTAAATAACTGTCTGATTCACACTTCTTGTGGTCTTTAGGATGGCTCCAGGCAGAAATGCACATTACAAGTCTGTTTTAGCAGTTCTCACCTAGCCACCTATCAAATTCCTCTTGGTAGAAAAGCTTTGAAATGCTCTGTTTGCAAATGTGCACGATTGGAAATCACTGTGTTAGTTCTCTAAGCATAACGGTTTTTAACCTTATTTGTAGTTATAAAATAAAAGGTTCTGTTTAGTTTAAAAGACTTAGGCTGCAGAAGCAGGTAGGTTAAACACTGACTTAGGCTGCAGAAGCAGGTAGGTTAAACACTGAGCTGGCATCAGTATCTGTCTTCCAGCCTCCCGTCACTCTTGCTTCTGCCCCCGCCCTCAGGCATAGCATAGGATATAGCAGTTTATCACGTATGGCAAGGGTGGGAAGTGATAGAATGCTAAAGAGGTGTTAAAGAAAAGAGACAGGGAAGAAAGAAAAGGAGGTTAACTAGACATTACAGAGCTGTTCCTGTTCCGGGGAAGCTAGGTAAAAACCATAGCTCTGGCCCTCCCGCATTCATTTCACGTGGGGAATGTTGCTGACGTTGAGATTTGTGCTGTGTTCCTGGATTGATGTATTAACCCTACTTCATTCCAGAGCAGGCACAGTATGTTACTGAAATATGTATTTTCTATTTTACACTTTCTTCTGAATTACAAATTCTCATAAATCACATTTAGAAAGGCAGGTTGCTTATGAAAAAACAGAAGAATATATATTTCTTTCTTCCTGAAATCATGTGAGAGTATAAATGTTTAATGAGTTTTGTAACAACATTAATAATTCATTCTAATATACAGTAGAACCTGCCAAAAAAAAAAGTTATTTGAGGCTGGATTTGAGAAACAAATATAAAAGCATTTAAGGCTGACCATGGTCTATCTCTGATCAAGGAAGAAAATTATCCTCCTACAATGCACCAAAGTTTTATATTTTTTATCCTTTTTAAAAACTGAAATAGCAAATAAAGTTCAATCAGCAAATGCAAAAAGAATGAATTCTTTTTACTTTTATAGGGAATCTGAGATTCCTTCAATACTCCCCCCATCCCCTAGGCTAAACTATTTTAAATGTTTAGCTAACAAATGTTAATACTATTATCCAATAAAAGGAACCAGGCTCCTTTGAGAAAGAGGTGAATCTAGAACTGGGCAAGAAATATTAAAGACGAGCCATGAACATTATCTGGTGCTGGAAACAAAGGAAGTGTTAAACAAATGATGGGATTATGTCAAAGGGACACAGAAGTTAACTGAAAGAGATTCCAATGTCCAAAGTCAGAAAAAAAATTAGCAACAAATAAGTAAAGTATTACTGGAGTATAACCCAGAGTATAAAATAAATGTCCATAGGTCCATACTGATGTAAATAAATGATTGAATAAATATATTAATGGAGAGTAATAGACAAATTGACTATGCAGAAAAATTCCAAATAATTTATGTAGGTACTTCACCTTCACAGACATCGAGTATAAATCCACACTCTAAACGAAGGTTGCACATTGTGATGTCCTTCCAAAGAGGATGGTACTGACACAGGGAGGAAAAGAGTAACTTTACAGTGGAGAAATTTGACAAGCACTACCTCAGCCAGGTGATCAAGTTTAACATGAAGAGTGATAACTTATGTTGATGTATGTGCCCCTGGTATGATGTGATGAGAATGGTGCTTTACCTCAGTGGTTTTTTTCCCATACTTCCAGCCCCGGTCGAATCATGAGTGAAACATCAGACAAATCCTAATTAGAGGTTGTCCTACAAAATACCTGACTAGTACTCTGCAAACTGTCCAGGTTACCAAAAACAAGAAAAGTCTGAGAAACTGTCACAGCCAACTGAAACCTAAGGGGACATGATGATACAGTGTGGTACCCTGTGTGGAATCCTGGACCTGGAAAAGGACATTACGTAAAGGCTAAGGAAATATGGATAAATTGCAAACTTTACTTAATGCATCAATATTAGTTCATTAATTATAACAAATGTACCTGACTGATATAAGATGTTAATACTAAGGAAAACGGGTGAGAGGTATATGGAAACTCTGGCCCATCTTTGCATTTTTTTCTGAAAATCTAAAATTATTCTGAAATTAAAAGTTTATTTTAAATTAAAATGCAATTAATATTTCAGTTCCTCAGTCATAATAACTGTAATTCACATGCTCAGTATCCACATGTATTCTACTGGACGGCACAGATAGAGAACATAGCCTTCATTGCACAGTTGTACAAAGTCTTTTGGGCAGTCTTCTTCTGAGCCATTTTTCAGCTTATTTCTTCCCTCTTTTCACTAACCCAGCCTCCACACTAAGGTTTGAAGTTCTAAATCTAGGGGTGAAAATACACGAAGACATATGCCTGGTGTCTTCTGTTGCTCTCTCCACATTTCAGATATTCACATTTAATAGTCTTATTTAAAAGTTTGGAGCATCTGGTCTTGTAATTATTGTCCCAAGATTTTTTAAAAAGTTATTTGATGTACAGCAAATATTATGAAGGAATGATCCCCAAATCCATTTAATTATCTTTCCATTGGTCTCTCAGGAATTTGGTAAATATTGTACTTTTCCAAAGGTTATGAACCCTCTGGGATTTTGCTCATTGGCACACAACTGCAAATCTTCATCCAGCAGATTCTGTAAAACATTTTTATCTTGACTACAATAGTGTTCACTATGTTTATTATAGAAACACATTTCCTATATCATCTTGAAGTAAAATCTTGACCCATACATAACATAAACACAAATGGCCAGATGTCTTTAATACATACAGTCTGGATATCATATTTCTAGTGTAAGTGAAACCCAGAGCTCCCATTTCTTCTGAATATGTATTCTTTGGAGGAAAATATATTTTCCCCATTAAGACAGGAATAAAAACAAAGAAGTGGGGAAAAAAACACTGCAGAAGTTTATAGATCTATTTACTATACATCTAAATCTGTGTAAATCAGAAGAATCTTTAAATTTAAAATGAATTTAATGAAAAAAGTAATTTTGCTACTCTAGGAAATATAGCATTCCCCATTAAAATATCATTGGTAGTAATAACCTGCTCCTTTAAACTATGACCCATCTGCAATAAAATGTTCTATAAGAATAATTCCTGAAATTTCTTATTTTGTTTCACAGATTTTCACACTGTCACACAACAGCTTCTTAATAATTCCAAGAATACACACTGTTGTAGTATCCATTACCTTAGAGCAATTGGGTCTAAAATTAATGTTACCATTATTTCCATATATTTAAGTAAATGGAGTAAAATACTGTAATTCAGTAGTTTATAAAATTTACATCACCAGAACTTCACATGCAGCTATTTTATATTACTTCTGAACCTCCCATTTGCTGAGGGATACAGGCTATTTACGTATCTTGGGAACTAATGATTAAGCTTAACCGAGTCATTACTGTGGCACATTCCCACCTGTGCCTATCTGGTAAAACTGCAGGGCTTACCTCATAACATGTGTATGGGATTTACTGACAAGCTTCGTAGGAAAGAAATTATGCTAGAGGAAAGCCTGAACACATACAATTTGATCCAGTAACAATGCTTCAGACCTCACAGAGGACACAAGAGTCTTATGAAGTGTTATCTGTCCCACAGAAATACAACCAGCCTAGCTCCAAAACAAGGGAACAGATCCTAGAGAAAGGACCATTAATTAAATCAGGAACAGCCATTTCCCTAAAGCTCTCAAATACACTGGTTAGATGAGAACTTGTTTCAGTATTTCTATAATTAAAGAATATTAGGCAAAAAGAGTCAGAACAAAGTCATTCTTTGTGGACTTCAAGATTCCAGTTCACGGACGGTGGTAGCCATGGGTGATGATGGAAAACAGTGACACTGGCATGTGTGAGAGTGAAGGACTTGGGAAGAGAGGGAAAACACAGCAGTAGTAGCTAGTGGACATGATACAGTAGCTGGTAATATATATTTTGGGGCTTATATGAAACACACCCTGAGGACATCTCAAAATATTTGGACGAAACTTTGAAATGGGAGGAAGCCCCTATTTCAAATGAATAGCACTCTCATTGTATTATGTGTGTACCTTTGAGTTAATGAGGAAAACAAAAAACTGGTATATACACATAGGGTAATACAGGATGAATATGTCTTGAACCAAAAAATACTGAAGACATCAAACACCTTATGATGTATCAGAGACAATTTTATAGGCTTTTAACATAAAAGCGTTAATTTGTGATTAAACATACATCTTCATTTTCACCATTTAGGATTTCTAATATGAGAGATGGGTACAGGGTTTCAACAGTTTATACGTCCCACAGTGAGTTTGTTTTGCTACTTTTTTTATGCACACTGAGTTAAAGATCACTTGACTACTTTGTTGTCAGTTCAGTGAAATAAAAGATGAAATCAGCAGCAGGGTCCAATATTCTAAGTTGTCCCACTGTGCCTTTACTCCAAAATGGTCTAATGGGATAAAGTATACTCCACCTTCTCTCTCTTGTTTAGTAAAGATATATGACTTCCCTGTCAGAGCTTTACAAAGGAAATGAAATCATTGACATAACCTAGTGAGTCTCAACTGGATACAACAATGCTTTAAATTATGTTTTTGGTTTTCTCTCTTATTTTGTATGACTTGGAAATTTTCATTTTTAATTTGTCACCTACGTGGGAGGGAGGAAAAAAAAAGATTGCTGAAACACTGGGCTTATTTTCATGATCACAATAGACATATTCAGCTGGATCTCCGGTGTCCCTCCTTCCTTTATATCCTTTACTGTCAGGGATCCTTGCCAAGCCCCAGCTTAACATTTTCAGAGAAGGCAATTAAAAAGCAACTAGTAAGCTTTTCTCTTTCCATGGAAAGAGGAATCTATGAGCAGTAGATCAACAGTAGAATGATACAAACCTACCTTAGTGATGATTTATATGTAACAATTGTTGGGAGTGTATAAGAAACAGACCCCAAAATGAATGTGACTTTAGTAGCTGTTCCATTAACCCAAGATTCAAAAAAGTCTAGGAGGGAGCCAGTACTGTTTTTCAAGATATTTTCACATTTGAGTTACTTGTTAGAATGTGCAAAGAAGCTCTGTCATATAAAGTTTATTTTTTCTTTTTTTGAGGTTACAGGATTATACATAAGCCTCCAAAATTTTATTTATTTTCTTCTTTGGAGGTAGGTAATATAAAAATAAGAAAATATATTCATTTAATTTTTAATATGAAGACTTAAGGACGTACTCCTGTCATTCACTAGCAGTATGATTATAAGAAAGTCATTTTACCTGCTGGAACTTACTTTAATTTCATCTAGTGAAAATTAATGCACATATCAGTTTTTATCACTAAAGTGAGCATCAAGTTAACTTTGTAAACAACAGTGCTTATAATATATAAAGATTAATAGCAGAGCTGACACACTGGCTTCAAAGAGAACACCTCCAAATATGTTTTCTTTTGCCTATGCAAGGTTATACAAATTATAAAATTGCTTCCATTTTCAGTTCCAGTATGTAAAGAGCTTGGAAGTCATTATTCCCACATAGGTCACAGAGCAAACTGTCCACTCTGAAATTTGGAGAGACAGATGAATACAGAGAGTCACAGATGAGTTATGCTCAGGTAGAAGAACAGAAGCCACTGGAGCCATAAACTGGTAGAAACACTGAAATGGTAATGTTGATGAACTGCTGGAGGCTGAGTGCGGACTAGTATGAAAACGAGAAAGGTATGAGGATTCGGTCTTTGTGGGGAAGGAGTTCACACTTCCTTGGGCTTTGCCTCTTGCAATTCATAGTGAAGAACTGAGAACGAGCCACTCATGGTTCTGTCTGGCAGGGGAGTAAAAGAGTGATCCCTGTCATGCATGTCCACATCCTTCTAAATAACAAAAGCCTACTCTTCAGGAGGGAAACTCTTTACCAGAGACTTTTCCAACAGATGTATAAGGGTATTTCTCCCACTGCAACCCCAGTTAGTCTAGTCTTCATATATCACCAAGAGGTGGGAAAGGGGGAAAGCTATCCAATAAGAAAAATGTGTGAAGCCCAGAGACACATGACCACCAAAGACTGATTTAATTGGAAGATACTAAAATAATCCTCTTCTTCCAAACACTTACCAATATACCAACAGGACCCCAGGATAATCATAGTGAATTATAGCTGGAAGAATTGCAGGAGGCAGACTCAAAGTGAGAAGGAGTACTTAGGATAGGCCAAAGTCAAGAGTGGAGACAAAACTGAGGACACTAGAGAAATTTGAAGTCTCTGACACTTACCACTACAGCAAGTACAAAAAGAACAAAACTCAACTCCTAGCCAGATTAACATAAATCCCCACACTAGAGTTCTATTTACCACAGTTCCTATTCCCTGACACAGCATGTCTGGCTTTTAAGAAAAAAAAGTTACAATGCATAATAAAAGGCAATATGAAACACAAACACAGTCTTTAGATGCAAAGCAAGCATCAGAACCAGCCTCAGATGTGACACAGATGTACTTATCAGACAGGGAATTTAAAATAATTACAATAAATATGCTAAGGTTTCTATAAACCTTATAGAAACCTCTATAAACCTCTATAAAGTAGATAATATGCAAATAAGTATTGTAAGCTGAGAAATTGACATTCTAATAAAGATTCAAAAGAATACGTTCAAATACAAAAATACTGCAATTGAAACGAAAAATGTCTTTGAAGGGCTCATTAGCGGACTTTAACAAGGCTGAGGAAAGTATCAGTACACTTGAAGTCAAGGTCAGTAGAAACTTCCCAAACTGAAATGCAAAGAGAAAAAGAATAGTTTTTCAAAAAGAACAGAACAGCAAATAACTTGGAGACAGCTTCAAAACATGTAACAAATGCATAACTGGAATACCAGAAAGGAAAAAAAGAGAAAGGTACAACAGCAACATTGCCATACTATCGACCCGGTGCTTTCCAACATTAATGACAGGTATCAAGCCACAGATCCAGGATGCTCACTAAACATAAAGAATAAATACCAAAAAACAACAATAACTGTAAGACTACACCTAGACATATACTCAAGCTACAGAAAACCAAATACAAAGGAAATCTTAAAAAAAAAATTAGAGGGAAAAAAATCTTAACTATAGATGAACATGGTAAGACCGATAGCCTACTTCTCATTAGAAACCATGAAAGCAACAAGAAAATGGAATGAAATGTTTAAAGTGTTGAAAGACAAAAAGAAAAACACTAATTTAGCATGCCACAACTTTATTCCTCTTTCTTCAAAATGAAAGAGAAATAAAGACTTTATCAGACAAACAAAAACTGAGTTAATTCATTGCTAGGAGGTCTGCCTTGCCAGAAACAGTAAAATATTATATTCAGGTAGAAGGGTTATAATATAGGTTAGGAATTTGTATCTATATAAGAAAGCAAAGACATCAGAGAATAAATAAATTAAGGTAAAATAAATTCATTTTTTCTTATTCACAAATAATGTAAAATATAACTGTTTAAAGTAACACTAATAGCAATACTGCTTTGGATTCTTACAGCAAATGGTGAAATAAATGACAGAAAATTTCATAGGAGATGAGGGGAAGTAATTGTGAATACTCTGCTATAAGGTATCTGCACTACATTTGAGGCAGAAAACAATTATTAGAAAATGGACTTAGAGTTGTGAGAAATATATATGATATACTCTATGTTAACTACTAAAATGTACTAAAGGAACTAAGGTTGATATGCTACGAGAGGAGATGAAATTAATATAAAATTCTCAATTAAAAGCAGATAAAACAGAAAAAAACACTGCATATGTAGAAAACAGCTACAAATATGGTTGACATTAACCCAAATATATCAATAATCACTTTCACTGTAATGGTCTAAATACACCAATAAAAGACAGACATTGTCAGACTGAGTAAATATCAAGACCCAACTACATGTTGTTTAAAGGAAATCAAATTTAAATAAAATAAGTTGAAAATAAAGGATGGATAAAGGTATACCATGTAAACACTAACTCAAAGAAAGTAAGAGAATTAATTTCTGACAAAGGTGACTTCAGAATAAGGAAGATTGTCAGGAGTAAGGAGTGGCATTACTTCATGATAAAGTTATCTATTCTCTAAAAAGACATAGCAAACCTAGTTGACTAAATACCTATATTAGTCTCTGTCTGTCAAATTACTACAAACTTGGTAAAATAAAACAAGAGAAATTTATTTTATCATAGTTCCAGAGGCCAGAAGTCCAAAATCAAGGTGTCATCAGGGCTGTTCTTCCTCTGGATGCTTTTAGGGGAGAATCCATTCCTTGCCTCTTTCAGCTTTTGATGGCTGCCAGCATTCCTTAACTTGTGCATGCATCACTCAACCTCAGCTGCCAGGGTCACATTTTCTACACTTCTTTTCTGTGTCCTTCTCTTCTGTCTGTCCCAAACCTCCCTTTGCCCTTCTCTTATAAGGAAGTATCATTTAATTTGGGGCTCACATGAATATGCTAGGATTGTCTCCTTACCTCAAGATCCTTAACTGTTTCACATCTACATAAACACCCTTTTTCCAAATAAGATAATACTCACAGGCTCTAAGATTTTAACATGGATATCTTTTGGAAGATCATTTTAAAAAAACTTTAATACTCTTCACTTTTGAAAGCAGTTTTAGGCTAAAAAATTATTGCATAGGAAGTACAGAAGTTTTCAAATACCCCCCTCTACCCACACACAGTTTCCTCTCTTAGTGAGATGCATCTATCACAATTAATGAACCATACTGATGTATTATTATTAAGTATACCATTTACATTAGAGTACACTCTGTCCTGTAAAATTCTATGGATTTTGCCAAATACCTAATATCATATATAAAATACATCAACGTCATACAGAATAAATTCAGTGCTCTAAAAATGATCGGTGCTCAACCTCTTCCCTACAAATCCTGGGAACAACGTATCTTTTCACTGTCTCTAAAGTTTTGCCTTTTCCAGAATGTCATATAGTTGAAATCATACATTATGTAGCATTTTTATACTGGTTTTCACTCAGCAATATGTATGTAAGTTTCACTTAAATATTTTCTAGTTATAGATTATTAAACATCTTAGACTATTAAAATATTGTATAATCTAAACCTTTTGCTAAGTCTTACAGACATGATATATCAAGTTTATATTAAAAAAATAAGCAATAATCGTTTTATTTGAATAGAAGAATTCCTTTATTGCGTGTAACGTCAATATTTCACACAGGTAGGTATACGGCTAAAACTTTTGAGTTACTGCTCAATGATTTTCTATTATTTTCCTAAAAATACAATTTTGTCTAGCCTAAGATGTGGATATTAATAATTCTGTGGCTAGAATAATTCTGTTTAATATAATTACATTCTACAGAAGTAGAGTAGCCTATAATGAGAAAAAGTTTAAATTTGAAATGTGATGACCTGACTGCAGACAATTTTTACAGTCTATGGCTTCAAACAAACCTACTGTCAGAAGACTCTCATTTTGTTTAAGTTTTTCAGTTTGATTCGATAACTATCCAGTAAAGCAAATTTATAATACTTTTATCTCTAGGGGCATTATTTCTGCATTGGAAACAGAGTAGCTCTTTATTCAGGAGGAAAAAATTTCTTTATTCACAGTTTTTGAAAGAGAACTAAAAGTTGAGTACTTTTCTAGTCGATATTCTTTCTGTAACTCACTTTGGAGAAGAGAAATGATTTAGTATTTTGGTTAGGTTCACAATCAAAGTAAATATGTTCAGCTTAAAATTATCCAATTAATTACAGTAATGTAGGAACACCTAATCAAATTAATTTATACTGAAAAATGACTGAATGACCTAGCCAACTATTTACAAAACTTGTATGTAACACTGATTAAATGACAGACATCAATTTTACTCTGTATTGTTTACTTGCCTGCTGCTTTACAAATATTCCAGATGTAATAACAACACCAGAAAGATTGATTGTTTTATCAAGTTTGTATTTATTTAAATCAAAGTTCAATAAAATATATGTTTAGAAGAGAAGGGAACTTAAAAAAATTAATTCCATTCCTAAGTATTTTTAACTTTCCTTCTTGTTTCCTGGGATTAAAATCTACTCTAAGCTAACTTTTGCTATGGGCATGTTTTATATTTAATATTTCTGCTCCATTTTCCCTTTTGCTTCAAATGGATTAGATCTCCAGTACTATTATGCTGTGATAAGTAATTCTAAATCTTTAAAGATCTGCCCTATAGTTTTGTTATTTCATAGTACTATTTATCTACCTGACTTCCCATCATCTTCATTACCAATTCCCCAGTGCAGTTAATGTCATGTTACTATGGGGTGGGGAGGATTAAATATGAGCTACTATTAGCTATTCTATTCTCAGAGATGTTTGTCTATTTTGAAGTGATTTACTTCTTAATCTATAGGGGTTTCGGACGTTATCAATTTTGCAAATTGAAAAACATAGTGGGAGACCTTCAAGATAGCGGAAGAGTAAGACGTGGAGATCACCTTGCTCCCCACAAATACATCAGAAATACATCTACACGTGGAACAACTCCTACAGAACACCTACTTAACGCTGGCAGAAGACCTCAGACCTCCCAAAAGGCAAGAAAAGTCCCCACGTACCTGGGTAGGGCAAAAGAAAAAAGAATAAACACAGACAAAAGAATAGGGACGGGACCTGCACCCGTGGGAGGGAGCTGTGAAGGAGGAAAGGTTTCCACACACTAGAAGCCCCTTCGCAGGTGGAGACTGCGGGTGGCAGAGGGGGAAGCTTCGGAGCCGCGGAGGAGAGCACAGAAACGGGGGTGCGGGTGGCAAAGCGGAGAGATTCCTGCACAGAAGATCGGGGCCTACCGGCACTCACCAGACTGAGAGACTTGTCTGCTCACCTGCCGGGTCGGGCGGGTCTGGGAGCTGAGGCTTGGGCTTCGGAGGTCGGATCCCAGGGAGAGAACTGGGGTTGGCTGCATGAACACAGCCTGAAGGGGCTAGTGTGACACAGCTAGCCGGGAGGGAGTCTGGGAAAAGGTCTGGAGCTGCCAAAGAGGCGAGAGACCATTGTTTTGGGGTACCCGAAGAGAGGAGATTCAGAGCACCACCTAAACGAGCTCCAGAGATGGGTGCGAGCCGCAGCTGTCAGACAGGACACCACAGACGGGCATGAAACGCTAAGGCTGCTGCTGCAGCCACCAAGAAGCCTGTGTGCAATCACAGGTCACTCTCCACACCTGCCCTCCCAGGAGTCTGTGCAGCCCGCCACTGCCAGAGTCCCGTGATCCAGGGACAACTTCCCCGGGAGAACGCACGGCGCGCCTCAGGCTGCTGCAACGTCACGCCGGCCTCTGCCACCGTAGGATCGCCCCGCACTCCGTGCCCCTCCCTCCCCCCGGCCTGAGTGGGCCAGAGCCCCCAAAGCAGCTGCTCCTTTAACCCTGTCCTGTCTGAGGGAAGAACAGACGACCTCAGGTGACCTACACACAGAGGTGGGGCCAAATCCAAAGCTGCACCCTAGGAGCTGTGCGAACAAAGAAGAGAAAGGGAAATCTCTCCTAGCAGCCTCAGGAGCAGCAGATTAACTCTCCACCATCAACTCGATGTACCCTGTATCTGTGGAATATCTGAATAGGCAGCGAATCATTTCAAAATTGAGGTGGTGGACTTTGGGAGCAATGATATGTATATATGTTTCCTTTTTGTCTTTTTGTGAGTGTGTATCTGTATGCTTCTTTGTGTGATTTTGTCTGTATTGCTTTGATTTTACCATTTGTCCTAGGGTTCTGTCTATCACTTTTTGTTTTTAGTATAGTTTTTAGTGCTTGTTATCATTCGTGGATTTGTTTTTTGGTTTGGATGCTCTCTTCTTTCTTTTTTTTTCTCCTTTTTAATATTTTTATTTTTAATAATTATTTTTTTACTATTTATTTTATTTAATTCTTTCTTTCTTTCTTTTTTTCTCCCTTTACTTCTGAGCCATGTGGTTGACAGGGTCTTGGTGTTCCGGCCAGCTGTCAGGCCTGAGCCTCTGCAGTGGGAGAGCCAAATTCAGGACATTGGTCTACCAGCGACCTCCCGGCCCCACATAATATCAATCAGCTAGCGCTCTCCCAGACATCTTCATCTCAATGCTAAGACCCAGCTCCACTCAACGACCAGCAAGCTACAGTGCTGGACACCCTATGCCAAACAACTAGCAAGACAGGGACACAACCCCACCCATTAGCAGAGAGGCGGCCTAAAATCATAATAAAGTCACTGACACCCCAAAAGACATCACCAGACACAGTCCAGCCCACCAGAAGGACAAAATCCAGCCTCATCCACCAAAACACAGGCACTAGTCCCCTCCACCAGGAAGCCTACACAACCCACTGAAACAACCTTAGCCACTGGGGATAGACACCAAAAACAATGGGAACTACGAATCTGAAGCCTGCAAAAAGGAGACCCCAAAATGACAAGCAAAACATTAAGCAAAACGACAAGACAGAGAAACACACAGCAGATGAAGGAGCAAAGTAAAAACTCACCAGACCAAACAAATGAAGAGGAAATAGGCAGTCTACCTGAAAAAGAATTCAGAGTAATGATAGTAAAGATGATCCAAAATCTTGGAAATAGAATGGAGAAAATAGAAGAAACGTTTCAAAAGGACCTGGAAGAACTAAAGAGCAAACAAAACAATAAATGAAACTCAAAATTCTTTAGAAGGAATCAATAGCAGAATAACTGAGGCAGAAGGATGGATAGTGACCTGGAAGATAAAATAGTGGAAATAATAATCAAAGAGCAGAATAAAGAAAAAAGAATGAAGCGAATTAAGGACAGTCACAGAGACCTCTAGGACAACGTTAAATGCACCAACATTCGAATTATAGGGGTCCCAGAAGAAGAAGAGAAAAAGAAAGGGATTGAGAAAATATTTGAAGAGATTATAGTTGAACACTTCCCTAATATGAGAAAGGATATAGTTTATCAAGTCCAGGAAGTGCAGAGAGTCCCATACAGGTTAAATCCAAGGAGAAACAAGCCAAGACACATATTAATCAAACTATCAAAAATTAAATACTATGAAAAAATATTAAAAGCAGCAAGGGAAAAACAACAATAACATACAAGGGAATCCCCATAGGTAAACAGCTTAACTTTCAGCAGAAACTCTGCAAGCTATAAGGGATGGCAGGACATATTTAAAGTGAGGAAAGGGAAAAATGTACAACCAAGATTACTCTACCTAGCAAGGATCTCATTCAGATTCGACAGAGAACTCAAAACCTTTACAGACAAGCAAAACCTAAGAGAATTCATCACCACCAAACAAACTACAAACAATGCTAAAGGAACTTCTCTAGGCAGGAAACACAAGAGAAGGAAAAGACCTACAATAACAAACCCAAAACAATTAAGAAAATGGTAATAGGAACATACATATTGATAATTACCTTAAATGTAAATGGATTAAATGCTCCAACCAAAGACATAGACTGGCTGAATGGATACAAAAACAAGACCCATATATATGCTGTCTACAAGAGACCTACTTCAGACCAAGGGACACATACAGACTGAAAGTGAGGGGATGGAAAAAGATATTCCATGGAAATCAAAAGAAAACTGGAGTAGCAATTCTCATATCAGACAACATAGAGTTTAAAATAAAGACTATTACAAGAGACAAGGACATGACAGAATGATCAAGGGAGCAATCCAAGAATAAGATATAACTGGTAAATATTTATGCACCCAACATAGGAGCACCACAATAAATAAGGCAATTGCTAACAGCTATAAAAGCGGGTATCAACAGTAACACAATCATAGTTGGGGATTTTAACACCCCACTTTCACCAATGGACAGATCATCCAAAATGAAAATAAATAAGGAAACATAAGCTTTAAATGATACATTAAACAAAATGGACTTAATTGATATTTATAGGACATTCCATCCAAAAACAACAGAATACAGTTTATTCTCAAGTGACCAAGGCACATTCTCCAGGATAGATCCTATCTTGGGTCACAAATCAAGCCTTAGTAAATTTAGAAAATTGAAATCGTACTTGTATCTCTTCAGACCACAACACTATGAGACTAGATATCAATTACAGGAAAAAAATCTATAAGAATTACAAACACATGGAGGCTAAACAATACACTACTCAATAACTAAGAGATCACTGAAGAAATCAAAGAGGAAATCAAAAAAAACCTAGAAACAAATGACAATGAAAACATGATGACCCAAAACCTATGGGATGCAGCAAAAGCAGTTCTAAGAGGAAAGTTTATAGGAATACAATCCTACTTGAAGAAACAACAAATATCTCAAATAAACAACTTAACCTTACACCTAAAGCAATTAGAGAAAGAAGAACAAAAAAATCCCAAAGTTAGTAGAAGGAAAGAAATCATAAAGAACTGATCAGAAATAAATGGAAAAGAAATGAAGGAAAGAATAGTAAAGATCAATAAAACCAAAAGCTTGTTCTTTGCGAAGATAAACAAACTTGATAAACCATTAGCTAGACTCATCAAGAAAAAAAGGGAGAACACTGAAATCAATAGATTTACAAATGAAAAAGAAGTAACAACTGGCACTGCAGAAATACAAAAGATCATGAGAGATTACTACAAGCAACTATATGCCAATAAATGGACAACCTGGAAGAAATGGACAATTCTTAGAAAAACACAACCTTCTGAGACTGAACCAGGAAGAAATAGAAAATATAAACAGACCAATCACAAGCAATGTAATTGAGACTATGATTAAAAATCTTCCAACAAACAAAAGCCCAGGACCAGATGGCTTCACAGGTGAATTCTATCAAACATTTAGAGAAGAGCTAACACCTATCCTTCTCAAACTCTTCCAAAACATGGCAGAGGGAGGAACACTCCCAAACTCATTCTACACAGCCACCATCACCCTGATACCAAAACCAGACAAAGATGACACAAAGAAAGAAAATTACAGAAAGAAAACCATATCACTGATGAACATAGATGCAAAAATCCTCAGAAAAATACTAGAAAACAGAATCCAACAGCACATTAAAAGGATCATACACAATGATCAAGTGGGGTTTATCCCAGGGATGCAAGGATTCTTCAATATATGCAAATCAATCAATGTGATACACCATATTAACAAACTGAAGTAGAAAAACCATATGATCATTTCAATAGATCCAGAAAAAGCTTTTGACAAAATTCAACACCGATTTATGATAAAAACCCTCCAGAAAGTAGGCACAGAGGGAGCTGACCTCAGAATAATAAAGGCCATATATGACAAACCCACAACCAACATAGTTCTCAATGATGAAAAGCTGAAACCATTTCCACTAAGATCAGGAACAAGACAAGGCTGCCCACTCTCACCACTATTATTCAACACAGCTTTGGAAGTTTTAGCCACAACAATCAGAGAAGAAAAGGAAACAAAAGGAATACAAATCCGAAAAGAAGAAGTAAAGCTGTCACTGTTTACAGATGACATGATACTATATACAGAGATTCCTAAAGATGGTACCAGAAAACTATTAGAGCTAATCAATGTATTTGGTAAAGTAGCAGGATACAAAATTAATGCACAGAAATCTCTTGCCTTCCTATACACTAATGATGAAAAAGCTGAAAGAGAAATTAAGGAAACACTCCTATTTACCATTGCAACAAAAAGAATAAAATGCCTAGGAATAAACCTACCTAAGGAGACAAAAGACCTGTATGCAGACACTATAAGACACTGATGAAAGAAATTAAAGATTATACAAACAGATGGAGAGGTATACCATGTTCTTGGATTGGAAGAATCAATATTGTGAAAATGACTATACTACCCAAAGCAATCTACACATTCAATGCAATTCTTATCAAACTACCAATGGCAGTTTTCACAGAAGTAGAACAAAAAATTTTACAATTTGTAGGGAGATACAGAAGACCTTGAATAGCCAAGGCAATCTTGAGAAAGAAAAACGGAGCTGGAGGAATCAGGCTCCCTGACTTCATACTATACTACAAAGCTATAGTAATCAAGACAGTATGGTAGTGGCACAAAATAAGAAATATAGATCAATGGAACAGGATAGAAAGCCCAGAGATAAACTCACGCAACTAGTTTTTGATTGAATAATGGGGACTATAGCCAAGCCAAGTTGACACATAAAATTGACCATCACAGGTAGATTCACAAATACTATGCCTCTGTGTAGGCATCCTTGAAGACATGTTTCAACAAGTGTTTTCTATGGAAACAAGACATTTTCTAATAATATACTTAACATTTCTTGAAATCCTTAGGAGTAGGAGGGATCCTGGGATGGAAGGCAGAATATAACAGAACAAATGAACTGTATTGCAAATACATGATAAAACCTCACTGAAGCTGTGGAAGAATAATATGGTAACCTAAGTAACTTTAGAAAGGAGGATGGTCTGTAAGACTAAGGGAAAAGGAACTGTACACAAGCACTGCACTCTAGTTTTAAAATATCCTATCTGGGTATGGTATAACAATTCTGATATTGCTTTGCAAGCTTCTGAAATTAAAGAAATAAATGGATGGCAGATGGTGGGGACCAAGTTCTTCACTGTCAGAGTGAGGGGATATAAATTAGCAAGAGGGTAGACTCTCTGGTAATATTCATGTGGTAATATATTAAAGGTGGATACATCAGTCAAAATTCGTATATCTTAAGAGAGATACAGATGGTTAACTTATGGAGATATTTGCAGATATCTGTATATACATAGGTTAGTATATACAAATATATGTAATTACATTGTCTCTGAGAGGACCTGGAAGCAATAATACCCCAGTAACAAAGAACACACCTAGCATCAGACTTTAATTTCTAACAGTATTCATTAACAAAAGGATCCAGGAGAAATGGCTGTGAAAAGACTCCTTATACATGTGACTGGTCTAGGACTGAGGAAAAAAATGTGGAAGTTGAGCCTGGAGTATCTGTAGTGACCAGAAAAAAAATGCTCAATAAACAAACGAAACATTGAAGAATATCAAAGAGACACAGAGGCCAATTGAAAAAGCCAAATGGCCAAGGCTGGAAGAGTTTAAGTAACAAAATACAGTAGTACTTGATAATAACCCAAATTATAAAAAAAATCTATTAATCCATATTTACATTAATAAATTATAAAAACAAACAAATTAATGGGAGAAGAGATAAATCTCCAGTGTAGAATTCCAATTAATTTTTGTAGATATTTTGTTCTCCAGTTTGAGTGTAAGCTCCCATTTCTTAAGTATGAGCTGTACATAGCGACCTCCTCCCAAAGAGTACAGTATAAAAAGGACAGAAGTAGGTGGGGAGAGAGGGAGTAACTTTACATTGGAGAAACATGACAAACACTTCTCAGCCAAGTAGTCAAAGTCAAGTTCAACAGAGGTGAATCATACTGATATAATGTATCTTTAATATAATTTCATGAAAATGACACTTAACCTCTGTGATCTTAATCCTTACACCCCAGAACTCCAGTTTAATCATGCGAAAAAAACCTATCATAGCCAAGAGGAGCTTAAGAAAACAGAAGATTAAGTATAATGTAGTATCCTGGAAAAGATTCTGGTACAGAAAAAAAGGCCCTAGAGAAAAAAATAAGCAAATCTGAATATTGTATGAACTTTAGTTAATAATAATGTGTTAATATTGATTAATTAATTATAAGAAGTGTACAATACTACTGTAAGAAATTAATAATAAAGGAAACTGGATGTGGGGCATAGGAAGCTCTTTGTAAAATCTTTGTATTTTTTCTGTAGATGAAAACTGTTCTCAAAGATAAAGCTTACTAAATTTAAATATATAGATTTATATTTTCTATTTCACTAAAACATGATTATAATCCATTCTCCAGTGAGATATTTCTGCAGTCCTGACATAGATACTCATTGCTTTAATCCTCAGGGTTTTTTTAAACACTCCCTTACTTGATGTAATGTGAACTCTAATCCCTGAGAGGAAAAAAAGCCTAAAGGCTTTAACAACTTACAAAAATGAAGGTCCCTGTCTTCAGAAATTTCTAAGATTAACTTGGAAAACAAATTGTTAGTATACATCCATTGCTTAAGTTATAATGATATGAGAACTGATAAAATAGATATATGCCCTGGAGAATGTGGTCACTATTATATTAAGCTTTGATAAATACTGCATTCTGGTTGTCATGTTTCTGTTAGTAAAACATACAAAACATGGATGATATTAGATACTGTGAGAAATGAGCTAGGAAAGATATTACATAAATAAACAGTATCTGAATTTTTTATTAATGTAAGACAAATAGCTTAATAAAAACTATTTTAATACCATATTTGATTTGATTGCCAAGAATCACAATTATTTGTAAATGGAAAATCATGTATAACTCACTACCAGTACTTGAGAAATTAAATATCAAAGATTAGTTTGAGTCTGTGTATAACTTCCATTCCCTGTCCTAGTTTTAGAAGAGTGTCATAATTTTGTATTCTAGTTTAATCTGTAAAAGGTGTTGAGATGAATAATGTTTTGTGCTTTCAAACAAAAATAAAAATTGTTCCTTTAATTTTTTAACAAAAAAAAGTTTCATAGAAGTAAAAAAATTATTGATAAAATGATTAGACATGAAAAAGCAGTATAGTGAATAGTGGTTACTTTTTTGTGCATTACTGGAATGATTAATGTTAAATAGCTTTTGTCTATTTTTTAGGCATTGGAATTGTTTCAATAATACACATGTGATACAGAGATAAGATTTCTGCCTATTACTGAAATTGCCAATCAGCATCTTTGTCTAAGCACACACACACACACACACACACACACACACACACACACACACACACAACTACTTTTCTCTCAGAACACACCATTTTTTTTTGTTTTTTGTTTTTGTTTTGGCTGTGTTGGGTCTTTGTTGCTGGGCGCAGGCTTTCTCAAGTTGCGGTGAGCAGGGGCTACTCTTCGTTGTGGTGCACGGGCTTCTCGTTGTGGTGGCTCCTCTTGTTGCAGAGCACGGGCTCTAGGCGCATGGGCTTCAATAGTTGTGGTTCACGGGCTCCAGAGCGCATGCTCGGTAGTTGTGGCACACGGGCTTAGTTGTTCCGCGGCATGTGGGATCTTCCCGGACCAGGGCTCGAACCCGTGTCCCCTGCATTGGCAGGCAGATTCTTAATCACTGCGGCACCAGGGACGTCCAAGATTCTTGTTTAATCTTAAAGAATCAGGTGAATTGAATGTGCCCCAGTCCTGCTGATGTTGGTTGCTTTGAGTGCCCTCCAAAATATGTCTGCCCTAATATAACTGAAAGACTTGAATGAAATATAACTTTGTGAAGAAATGCAGTTAGTAATCCAGAAAGACCTGTCAGAAAATTCCTTTATTATGTTGAGCCCCAAATTTTCCTGCATTGGGATTAAACATAGGTCTTAATTTGACATTTTGTGAACAAGGGAGACTATTTCCTCCATTTGACAAGGCTTCTTATTTGAAGAAAACTAGTGCATCTCTCTCTCTTGACATTCAGTTGACACTTTTTGTTGTAAATTGCTTTAGTTATTCCTTTGAAATAAATGAATCATTTTATTTCTCTCACAATTTTATTATTTATTTTATATATGTGTTCAAAGATTGCTGTGCCCCTAAATACCCATATTTGATGCTTAGAAGAAAATATATTACAAGTATCTAAAAAAGTCCTATTATGAAAAAATCACCAAATAAATACAAAAAACACTTATGGAAATAATAGGATTAGGATCATATGACCCGAAGCTTATACAACTAAATTCAACCAATCAATCAATTACTCAACAAACAAACAAGTAAACTGATGTGAATTTTAGCTAAAGCACTTATAAAAGCAATAAATAATCTTAATTTTATATAGCTCAGTTAAATCTCCATTGACAATTGTGTCTGGCATCACTGTCATTCAAACTCCTGAATTTTTAGCTGGGGAGCTACAGCTTCTTTGGATTTGTAGGCCGTTCCGAGAAATTTTCTTTCAATAAAAACCAGTTCCATCAAAATTTAGAATCTGATATTTTGTGTAGTCTTTATCACCAATCAGTATTTTAACATGGAAGATAAATGGCTTCATAACTTCATCTTCTGCATTGTCAATGACATTTACATAAACGTTTGGGGAAATTATAATCTTGAAGCCCATTTCTTATACAAAGACTGCAGTTTATGCAGAAATTTCAGCTTTTTCTCTTAAGATTTTCATATATTGCTAAGACTTTTTTTTAATTGTATGAAAGTTGTTCTTGAATGTTTCATAATATTAATATATTGTGAAAATTGGTTATGAACTAATGCTACATCTACAGAACACTAGCATTATTGTGCTAGTGAATGACTAGCACTATGTGATAACTTAATGCATACGTTATCATTGTATATCCACTAATTCAATATATAATACATAAAGAAGTGAGAATTGATTATACCCAATATTTTTATGTGCTTTATAAATTTAGGATAAGGCAATAAAGTGATAAAGCAGGGTTATAATTGTAGTATTTTAATAATACTATTAAATAATATTTAACAGTGTTTGAATAATTTTACTTTTATTGGCTAAATTTGTATGAGATTTTGGAAGCACTCATACCATTGATTGTGCTCAACTCTGTCAACTGAAGCCCTTGCTTTTGTGCCCAATAGCTCTACTCAAGTTGGGTCACTCAATAGCTGTATTTTTAAAGTTTCATTTTTTAAAAAATCATAGTTCAGGACCTCATGCTTTTCTCTACTACATTTTTATTACATTTAAAGTCATATTTCCAAATATTTTTATGTTTATAGAAAATAAATTGAATATCTGTATAATCTGGTCTTAAATTACTCAGTCTCTTTACATTTTACGTCTTTTGTATTGAGACTTATTTTAAATTTCTTAACCCCCTCCATTACCCTTATTATATCTTCATATCATGCTCAAAGGAGAAAGCAAGTTTGAGAAGTCAGAATAACTTATCTGTAGAATTAGTTTCGATATTAAGTAATAATGGCTTAAACAGAAATTAATTTTCTCAACTAAACAGGCACAAAGTTGTAGATAATAGATTAGTGTTTCAGCTCTACTGAGGGAGTGTTGGCCCAAGTTTTTTCTATCAGTCCCAGCCATGTGATTTCCATATTTCAAGTCATTTCATGGTCCAAGGTGGCTGCTGGAGCACCAGCCATTACATGTGCTTGCCAGACAGCAGGAAGGAAGAAGGGAGGGAAGGCTAAAGACTTCTCTCTCCTTAAACACACACACACACATATAATTTCCATGTACGTGCAACTGACTGACATCTCCTTCACTGATACATAATCATTTGGCCAAGATATGAAGGAGGTTGGAGTAAGATACAGTATATTTATCTTTTAAATATTTCACTGGATTCTACTTAATAATAATGTAATTTTGGCCACTATAGGCATACATGTGATTTCTATTTGTTTTTATTTTGTGAATTTTTTTTTTGTTTTTGCATAAAGTTTACATTTTCTTTTAAAGTAACTGAAAAAGTTTACTGCTTCTTTTATGTTATTGAAGGTTGCAAATTTCAAAATAATCATATATCCTTAAGATTTTAAAGCACTTATTTATGAGGTGAGCTGTTTTCTAAAGTTTGGTTTTTGAACAGTTAATAAATTTCTTTTTTCACAAATTGTTTATTTAAATGCTTTACTTTAACTCAATTTGAATTATTCGATTTTTCTAGAAAATTGAACATAGTAATGAAATATTCACATTTATTAACACAGAGCTTGTCTACAATCATCTACAATTTTATTTATTTATTTATTTTTTCCTGCGGTACGCAGGCCTCTCACCGTTGTGGCCTCTCCCGTTGCGGAGCACAGGCTCTGGACGTGCAGGCTCAGCAGCCATGGCTCATGGGCTCAGCCGTTCCACAGCACGTGGGATCCTCCCAGACCGGGGAACGAACCCGCGTCCCCCGCATCGGCAGGCGGACTCCCAACCACTGCGCCACCAGGGAAGCCCCTACAATTTTAATTTCATATCTGTGGATTTATTCCTTCTGTAAATTCTGATTGTAGTATGTGTTTCCTTTTTTATAATTTGACTAACAAGTACTATATCAAGCTTGTTATTCTTTCAAGAACCAAATCTGGATTTGTATCAAATGTACTACTTTTTTCTTTTTAAAATAATGTCTCCGTTTTTGTATTTATTCTCTTTATTATTATGTACCATGTTATTTGCAGAAATTTTAGTTGAGTGTTTTATTATTCATTTTAAATGTTACTTGCTTATTAACGCAAGTATTTAAAATGATGCATTTTTCTTTCTTCATAAATCTGTTGCATTACAAATCTTCTGAAGGGCTTACTGAATATAACGTTTGAGGCATGAAAATTGTATTGTAAATTATCTTGTTTTCAAGGAAACCATGCATAGTTAGTGCAAATACAGGTTTACCGTCTGTGTTGCAGCTATATAAGATATATAATTATTATTAATTTACATTTTTACTCCTTTTTTACACATGCAAACATATCCCAAATAATATTCATATGAAAAAATGTACACTTGAGAAGCACAGATAGCAAATAAAATCCTATTCAGTTATGCTGGTGGTACATATAACTACTAAGACACTAAACTAATTATTTTGCAAATTAAGACAACCAACTATGTTCTTACCTATGCAGTATAAGTTTTGATATTAAAAATTTTTTAAAGTATTAGCCTTTTTAGACTTAGCTACCTACATTCAGTTTAGAGTTAATTTACTTTCAAACCAAACAGTTTGTCTACTAATGTAGTCTTTCCTCCAATCTCTTTACGTTACTTAAACTTGCTTAGCCATTTGGTCACTTTTTATTACTTTTTAAAAGCATAGGCAACTTTCCAAGATATTTTATCAAAACCACTTTATTCTTTCCTTATGGGAAGGGTCATACTGAGTCCATTTACAATAGAAGCATTCAAAAAAATAAGAAGTTACATATCACACCTGAGCATGAGTAGTCAGAGAGAATTATTCTTATGCCCTTCAGACTTCATCCTTTTTAATTCTCCAGCATTTATAAGCTCTCTTAAGCAGACTTATTAATATTTTGTTTTAGTTAAACAAGTGGGAATTTTAAATGAGCCGTGTTGGAAGGAGCCGGCCAAGAGCCTTCCCCTTTTGTCTAGGCACATTTCCCTTCTTTGCATATCAATGGCCCCATCTCTCATTTCCCTGTGCCAGGCAGAGCTGATCCAAGCACTAAGCTTCTTTTGAATTAATAGAAGATTAACACCTGGGTCAGTTTATAAGACCTGGAAGGAGAGAAGAAATGAGCTCAACAAGCAGAGGAGCAATCTGGAGTACAAACAAGGACAAGAGCAAAATCAGATTTACACCAGACGCAGTGCCCCATTTGCTGTTTTGATTCTAATAGTCAAATAAATAGCTTTTCTAGTTGTAAATCTTGATTTTTTGTTCATTTTCATTTAACAATTTAATCTGACTGAATATATGTGAAGGATAAAATATTTATCTATTCATAACTTCTTAAGTGTTCTGCAGATAATAATAAAAGAAACCTTTCCTCATATGTGAACGTTGATCCTAAAGAAAATATTTCTTGCTACATTGTTTTAAAGCAGCACAGTTCAGTAGATACATAATGTGAGACATGTATGTAATAGCTCGCTGCCACTAGAGAAAGCACGTGTGCAGCAAGGAAGACCCAACGCAGCCTAAATAAATAAATAAATGAATAAATAAAACATTATTAAAAAAACTTTAAAAGAAGTGGGTGAAGTTAGTTTTATTACTATAATTTAACCCAAAATATCCAAAATATTATTTTAAAGGTAATATTATAAAATTATTAATGGGAAATATTACATCTTTTCATGCTAAACCTTTTAAATTGGATACATGTTTTATTGATGGCACATTTCAATTTGGACTAGTCATACTTCAGGTGCTCAATAGTCATAAGCAGTAAGGGGCTATTGTATTGGATAGTGCAGCTCTAGAAAAATAGATCATTCCAATGATGACAAAAGATAATCTTTTGGATATTCTTTGGATAATCATTCATATGTTCAATCATTTAGTACAGGGGTCCCCAGCCTCCGGGCTGCAAAGCAGCAGGTGAGCGGCGGGTGAGCGAGTGAAGCTTCCTTTGTATTTACAGCCGCTGCCCATCGGTCGCATTACCACCTGAGCTCCGCCTCCTGTCAGCATTATGGTGAGTTGTGTAATTATTTCATCATATATTACAGTGTAATAATAATAGAAATAAAGTGTGCAGTAAATGTAATGTGCTAGAATCATGTCAAAACCATCCCCCACCCCTGATCCGTGGAAAAATTTTCTTCCATTAAGCCAGTCCCTGGTGCCAAAAAGGTTGGGGACCACTGATTTAGTATATATTCATTGACTGCTATGCCATGAAATCCCCCTGACCAAAATAATATTGAGCATCTACCAGTTGGGTTATATGACAGCATCTTTATTTCCTACTACCCCTCCATATTATGTTTTAACAAAAACAAAACACAAAAGCATGGAATCAACAATTGGCAGTGTTTGTTTACACTTTAATGTTTTGTTAGCTAAGTTGTTGGAAGGATAAATTTTATTTGGGAAATAAATTTATTCCAAGGTCTTTGATTCAAGAACTAGTTAATTCCAATACAAATGACTAGAATTTATATAAGTTACTTCAGTCTCTGAGCCTCAGAAAAGCTGATTTGTAATAAGTATAAAGTCATAATTATAATAACGACTTCACAGATAATCTATGCATGGTAGGCAGAATCCTAACCTCCCCCCAACCCCCAAGAAAATATGTTCTGATCTCTGGAACCTGTGAGTATGGTAAGTCACTCCTATGATTATGTTTTGTTATATAGCACAGTTGACCTTAAGATAGGGAGATTATCTGATAGACCTGACCTAATCATGTGAGAGTTTAAAAGCCAAGATTTTCTTTTTCCTGGCACTGGCAAGATAAGTCAGATAGAGTCAAAGAAAGAGAACGATTCTATGAGCTCTTGCTGCTTTGAAAAAGGAGGTGGTCATTTGAGAAGGGATGCAGGTGGCCTTGCGGTGCTGAGGAAGACACTCTACTGACAGCCACCAAGGAAATGGGGAGTAGGTCCTACTTCTGCAAGCAACTGAATTTTGTCAACAGCCTGAATGTCCCTGGAAGCAAATTCTTCCCAGAAGCTCCTCAGTACACTGACACCTTGATCTTGGTCTGATGAGACCCTGAACAGGTAATCTGGTGAGCCATGCCAGATTTCTGATTTATAGAACTATGAGATAATAAATTGGTATTGTCTTAAGCCACTAAATTTGTGGTAAAATTATTACAGCACACATAGAAGACTAATACACCATGAGAGAATATCTTGTAACCTATAAAATGTTTTATAAATCGTAGGCATTATAATTGGAACACAGAATACATTAGATTCTCTCTTTGAACTCTCTGCAGGTAAATAAGCTTTGTTCCATAACCAAATATAGTATTCCTAAATACTTCGAGAAGTTTTCCAGTTTATTTTATCTTTCTTATTAAAAGCATGAAGTACTTGAGAATATTAACAAGCAAATGCAAATCCATTATCACCACTGAATTACCAAAACATTCCATTCCTATCAATGGGACATATAGAATGCCATTGACAAGATGTATACCTTTGTTTTCTGTCCCCTCTACCATAGCATGGAGCAGGGTAATTCTCTTAATGTCAGGTAATGATGTAAAAGATACTGGAAATGAGATTATGATAATATTGAAAATTAAAGGATAGAATAATATATTTCTATGAAAGGCTGTTTTATAGTGCTTTTGTCTTTCTATTTTTGGCCATACCGCATGGCTTGTGGGATCTTAGTTCCCTGACCAGGGATTGAACCCGAGCTACGGCAATGGCCAGTGAAAGCACCGAGTCCTAACCACTGGACCGCCAGGGAATCCCTTTAGAGCTTTTTAAACACAAGTTAAAATTTCATTAATTACATCTATTTCAAACAATAATTATCATTCTGATATTCCACACCTGTTGATGAACTTTAATGATCTTTAATGAAATTTAATTTTAATGATTGAGACAAAAAAGAACGCCTGATCTGCCTCAATATAGTGCAACTTAATATACAGACTTGGAACATATATTACAAGTAGCATGCTTCAGTGATAATTTTTTATGTGAACACACACACACAATATATTTTTTTAGCTCCCAGCATCAATTCAGGTCATCTGAGACTCGAAAGCCATGATAAGAAGTACAAGAGATTATTGAGGAAAAATCTGATAAAGATAAAGGGATAAATATAAAAAGGATAAAGGTAAAGGGTGCAGGTAAAGACAAAGAAGAAGGCTTCAAACCATAATTCATCTCTGAACTGTAAAAGAAGAGGAAAGAAAGAAATGGTAGTCAGTGCCCTCAATTACAGTACTACAAGTCTCCAAATGTTTTGTCCAGTCCAAGCACAAGGTGTCCATTAGAAAAATTCCACTGTGTACGTTTCTGGACTGTGCAAACTGTTCCCTTAGTGAGCTTTTTAATTATCATACTGTCTCAACTGCTATAGCTTTTTTATAGATCTTGGTCTCTGGTGATATAAATCCCCCCGCCCCCCGTTTTTCTTTTTCTTTAAGCTGCCCTACAGATCCTAAATTTAGAATTAATTTACTTGTCAATTTCTTCAAAAATCCAGCTGGAATTTGATTTATATTTCATTAAAGGTAAAGAACAATTTGAGGAGAAATGCCATGTTTATAATGCCATGGTCAATACACAAACATGAAATAAGTATCTACCCATTTCTTTAGATATATATGATTTCTTTGGTAGTAATATTTTGTAGTTTCTTATATAGAGAACTTGTATATCTTTGATTAATTTTATTCTAATTTTTAAAAAAATATGCCCTTCTTGATAGTACAGTGAAACCACACTGTGGTTTCTCTAATAAATATCCCCCAATAAGTGTTATAAAATATAAACAGATTAGACACTCAACCCCCAGTGAGTTAGAGAACTTGAGGTCTGTACTCACATGCTTTTTGTTCTTTCTGTTAATAAAAATTTCCACTTAATTACCTAGCTTGTGGTCCACTGTGTAAGTGCCAATCGCACACTCAGGGAGAGAAAATCAAGGGAGTATTGGAAATTCCACTGCTAAATGACCTATTCTTGCTTCCCAAGGTCAAATATATATTCCTTAGACCAGGAATTTGTGTAGATGAGACAACAGAATAATTATTTTTTCATGTGTACAAAGGTATTTCTGAAATAGGTCAAGATAATAATAAGACCAAAGGCATATTATAAGCTAGGCCAAAACTTTATCCCCTAGTCTGTCTCTGTATTGAATTATGTCTAGCTAAATCTTCCAGTCAAACTCACCAATAAAGATAATGTGCTGATATGACATGGTAACACTGCTCAAATAACCCACTGCAAATGTTACGCAATGCTGTGTATTAGACAACTATGAGCTCAAATTTATGATTAAATTCCTATTAGAACATGTAATTACGATATTTAAAGGGAAATTCCTTCTTGTTAGCCACAAAGAAATTTTCCTCAAGAGCTAATCTGAATAAATATAGTAGGCTGACTACATAAAAATCACCTAAGGTGCTTCTGAAAACACATGTTTCTACCTATGTACCCTTTCCCTGTCTGATTTGGTATGTCTGGGCAGACACAATATTATTTTTAGATGACCCAGGTGATTTTCCTATGCAGCTTGATAGGGAAACTACTATGCATTGTTCCAGTTAAATAATATCATTGCTGTTATTGCTATAGAACATAAAGCAATGCAGTACAGGAATTTAAAATTATTTTTTGTCAGCGGGTATTACTATTTTGACTAATCATAGCTAGGCTTCCCTCTTTAGCACTATAGCCTGCACCGTTTGCCAATTAAACAGATATAGCTCTTTTACCACTTCTAAATACAGATTATCTGAATAATTCAAGACTTTTATGTATCCCACTTTTCCAAAAGTCCAAAGATTCAACAGGATTTAATAGGACCACTCTACCACCCCTTTTAACTTAAGTAAAAACATATCTTTACATTGTTATTGATGTATGAGATTAATAAGAAAGAAAAAAAGGTTAAGAAAAACACTTCAAAATTTCATTTTCAACATTATTCACACAATCAATTCACTAAGGTTATTCTGGGACAGCAACTGAAAGAGATTGCCATCATTTGGGGGAATGATTATATCCTCATGTTTAATTCTGGTATTGCTACCTTTACCAGTGGGAAGAATACAGAGGATGAGATAGACGAATATTGGGAATCCATACTTATATACTCCCTTCTTTCACTGATTGGGGTATCTGAAACAAAAGTGTATCCTCGTAGAATTTGGAATTTGTAGTTATGATTTCTTAGGTCCTTAGTTCTTTGACTGTTACTGTGCATCTAATATATTTACCTACTGTAATCTATATTTTACCTTTGACTTCTGCATTTCTGGTACAAAAGGAAAAAAAAACTGAAATGACTGTGGGTTCTGCATGTGACTACCATTCTTTTCTCCTGTGAGCAGTTTACCCTATAGTTAATTCAGGCAACATTAATCAAATCCCGTGAACTTGGGCTTTCTACATTGCCAATATTTATAACCTGCTTTATGACGTGGATCTCTTTACTATACCAGACATCCTGCTTCTAATGCCTTCCTATTTGTTACCTAGCCTATTCATTTATTTTCCTGGTATATGCCTCCAGATTGGCGTTGTCTTCTTACTGAGAGCTGGGAATTTGTTGGGTTTCAGTTCTACAAAATGCATCCATTGTTCAAGAAATCTGGTTCAATTTTGTCCCCTTAAAGATTCCTTCAAAGTAGCTTTCTTTCAGAAGTTGAAATTCTGGTCCTGGTCTATGTTAAATTTTGTGTTTCTATTTTGTTCCGCTTTAATATTTGTTAAAATTGTATACCTCCTTGTACTAGTCATTCCACAGCTCCTTTTATTTATACTTCCCTATCTACGCTTAACAGGTGTGCTAGACTTCACTTAAAAATGTTTATTGTTGCTAATGAAATAGTCATGAGTTTAGAGGCTTAATTAAAAAGGTAACGACAGATTAAGGAACACCTACTTTAGTGCAGTGAGTTTTTCTCTCTCAACCATCATTGTATTAGAGGCAGCACATATTAGGAAGAAAGTAAGTAATTACTGAGTGAACAAATGAACAAGTGATGATCTAGTAACAGGCTAACTTACCTAGTCCCTACATCCCATCCTCCTGCCTCCATTTTTCTAGCCCTTTCACATTTGAAATCCATCTAATGCAGTAGAAGGTAGTCAGACGCTGGAGTCAAACAAATGGGTCCCAAATCTGGCCCTGCCACTCTTTTGCTGTTGTGTGACTTTTGGCAAGTTACTACCTCTTGAGCTTCAGTTTTCTCATTTATAAAATTGGCCCCCAAATTCTACTTATCACAGAAATGTTGTGAGACAATGCATGTAAAAATATTTATCATGGCAACTGGCATATGGTGAACACCAAGACTTTGTCATATACCTAGTGGGTATTGGAACTTCCTAGATATTTTTTTTTCTTTACACATGACATACCGGCTTATTGTTCATTTTAGGGTTTAAAGTTAATTAAATATATCTGATAAAGGGTTAATATACAAAATATATAAATAACACACCACTTAATAGCAAAAAAACCCTCAATCTGATTAAAAAATGGACAGAAGTGCCAAGAGACATTTTTTCAAAGATGACACACAGATGGCCAACAGATACATGAAAAGATGTTCAACATTGTTAATCATCAGGGAAATGCAAATCAAAACTACCATGAGATATCACCTCATACCTGTTACAATGGCTAATTATCAAAAAGACAAGAAACAACAAGTGTTGACAAGGATGTGGAGAAAAGGGAACCCTTGTACCCTGTTGGTGGGAATGTAAATTGGTGAAGCCACTATGGAAAACAGTGTAGAGGCTCTTCAAAAATTTAAAAATAGAACTACCATATAATCCAGCAATTCCATTTCTGGATATTTATCCAAGGAAATTGAAAACATTAACTCAAAAGTATACATGCACCCCCATGTTCACTGCAGCACTATCTACAAAAGCCAAGATATGGAAACAATCTAAACGTTCCATCGATGGATGAGTGGATAAAGAAACTGTGATATATGTTTATACACGTGGAATATTATTTAACCAATAAAAGAAAATTGAAACCTTACCATTTACAACAACATGGATGGATATATCGTTTATTTCTCACAGTTCTGGAGGCTGGAAAGTCCAAGATCAAGGCACTGGCAGATTTGGTGTCTGGTCATGGCTCCCAGCAACATTAGGCTCTCCCCTTTTACTGGCAAGGTGTTTGCAGCAGCTTCAGTCCTTACATCTCAGATTCAGGTTCTGCAAACAAAAGTGAGTTTGTTTAAAAAAAAAAAACAGTATTATCTGTACTATTAGAAATCTTTGAAAAGAAAACAAAAATATTAGCATCAGAAAATAAGAGTTTTCTGCTCTATATCCAAAATGAAAATAAAGTAGAAGTTATTGGTTTATTCATTCAGGTGCTGGAATCAAATTGAATATAAGGAAAGTATACACATTCTAATGGCCTGTGTGCCTTCTATGTGCATCTTGTTCATTATGATTAATCTTTTGTGATTACATTTTTCCCATTGTATTAGTTTATGTGAGAAAAGACACTTGCTCTTATTATAACATAAAAAGTGAAAAACAGACACATAGTGGGAAAATCATGTATTCGGACTTGAGTTTGATTACCGCCTCCACCTTGAGCAAGTTATTTAACCTCTTTGAATTTTAGTTTTCTCATCCACTAAATATGGCTACTAATAATATCTTCATCTTAGAACTGCTGTGAAGGTTAAATATGTTAAGTAGGTAAAGGACTTTCTTGGCAAAAAACCCACTAGATTTAATACTAATAAATGCTACTTAACATGAGTGATATTCCATTGTTACTATATGCATAGTTTAATACCTGGAACATGACAGGCACTTAGGTAATGGTAGATAACAGGTTTTGAGACTTTTCTTATTGCCTAATTTCAATATATTGAAAAATAATTAGAATTATTGATCCAGAGATTCATAGACAGATGAATAATTCTTTGTTCATAGAGTAGGTGAATGAAAACTATTTTATTATTGTTATTTATTAAAATGAATAATACATAACAATATACTTATATTAATATGTAATAATATATATTTTATTGTAAGCACATGGTAATATATAATTGATACATGATATAATTATATCAGAATTTTATATAGAATTAATATGATATAATGTAATTATATCAGAATTATACTATACATGCTATGACATATATAATAAATAATATATATATAATATTTATTATATTCCTCTTGAGGCATATACGTCTGATCATGTTGCTAACCTTCTGAGAAGCCTAAAAAGTTTTCTATTGCCTATGGAATAAAATCCAAGTGCTTGAATATCAAGTGCCATCCTTTGTTCTTTGGCCCATACAATTTTATTTAGTCTTATTTCCATTTTTATTTACTCATTCTTTCCTTTACCTGTTCCTTTCTTCCTTCCTTTCTTTTTTTCTCTAATTTTTCTTTTCCTAATTCTTTTGAACTTAAATATATCTGAACTTATGTAAAGGATGTAAACAAAGACAATGCTGAAAAGCAGCTTTCTGACACCTTCTTTCCTTTCGTACCTTCACTGCTGCTTGCCCTAGGAGTTCAATACTGTGAATTTGTTATATCTTCTTTGAGAATATTGCCTTTGCATATGCAGTGAGACAATATCTTGAAATTAATACTGAAAATATTAATTGTAGTCATTTAGTTTCCATACTTCCTTATATATATACTCTTCCAGCCATATCAATTATAGCAGGAAATCCAATCTTTTAACTTAAAAGAGGCAGATTTTTTTATTTTTTGGCAGTTGGCCGGTGGGGAAAGGAGGACCCTGCTGAGAATCAGGCAAGAAGTAAGGCATGGGATTAAAGCCATCTCATAATAATAATAGATTTATGGTATTTAATATGCTATTTAACAAAATTTTCTATCTTGCTCTCTTTGAAGCACATGGCAAGTGTGCACTTCTTATTTCCCTTGTAGGTTCGTGGGACCTTCTGGCAAATTTTGGGCAATGAACTGAAAGTGCTAATAATATATATCACTTGGAGGCTAGCATCTTTAAATAATTAATGCCAGAGTGAGAGCCACCATGGTTCTTTTTATTTCCTTTTCCTTTTTTCTTTTTAATCTGCCAGGACAATTGGGTATGACCCAGATGAAGGCTGTTCCATCTTCTTTTGTTGCAGAGTAAAGACGATACAGAGCAAAACCTCAGCTGATGCACAATGGACATATAGCCAGAGCAGGAAATAAATCTTTGTGGTAAGATTTACAAGATTGCAAAGAGAAAACGGAGCCTGTGTTGTCCTGAGGGGGAAAACCAGGTAAGAAAAAAATTATCTTTAAAGTCTAAAGGAGTTTATGACTTTGGGGAGATCACAGATGTTTGGGAAAAAGGAGCAGCCATGCAGGGAGACCTTAGAGAGTTGCTGATGCAGCTCGTTTGCTCCTGTCCTTTGCTGCCTTCTAGAAACCATGTGGGAGCTAATCCAAGGCAATTCTTATCTTTAAGCTAAAAGTGTACATCACCAGTGCAGAGCAGATACCCCTTATCTGCTGAACTCTTTCCTGTGACAGCAGCCTATATGTTGTGACTGTGTGACCTAGCAGTACTTATGCTCACTCATTCGATGCCCCAAAACCTGAATGAGCTAATCCTTACACTTCGGATGGACATATCCATGAATATCCATTACGTACTGCACCTTTGTCACTGCCCTTCTCAAACAGAGACAGGGTTCCTAGAAACCCAAAGAAATAATAAGATTCTAGAAAATAAATCCCTCACTATCTTTAATTGCATAGGAATAAACTATGGTGAGAGCCACTTTGATAGCAATAAGATTCATGCACATATCATTCTACAATTAAATACATGTTATGGCAAACATGTTACGATACATGCAATAATATAGCTTAGCTTTTTAAATCCTTAGTGTTGGGTTGCATTTATATTCTATATATATTTATGGATTTCCATAATAATATTCACTTATAATAATTGTTTTCCATTTTAACATACAAATAATGCCACTGTGAAAATTTTATGTATTTCTTTCAGATAGATTACTTAAAGCAGAATTTCCCTAGCCAAAGTCATATATATTACTAATTTTAAGTGACTGATAAATTCTTCTACAACATATATTGATTTACTCACCTACAAACAATATCTGGTATTGCCTGCCTAAACACAGGCAACAGTGAATAATAGATATCTTTCAGTTTTTTAGTCTTGTGATTTTACATTATGCAACAACTTCCTTCTCTCCTATTCTTCAGCCCATAGAACCATACTCAGTTCTCAAGTGTCTGGCTAAAGCGTGTGCTCGTCTGTGTGTTCACAACGTTTCTATTGTCTGAAATGTCCTTCCCCCAATACCTGCTCTTCAAGGGACAACTCAAAATTAACTGTCATAAAGCCTTTCTAAACTATTTTTGTAATTGATTAATTTCTCTTTTGTGTCCTATACTAACCTACAGAATCATTTATAATAATTTTCAAATCACTTCATTATCTGACTCATTTTCTATATTTATAACTGGGACTGGGACTACTATGTTCTGTCTCCTTTACACTTAGCACCAGACCTGGCACTGAATATTTGCTAAATGGACTGATGGGGAAATATTTACACAAACCATCCCTAGGAAAAGAACATACCCCCTCTGGACAATACCGATCTTAAACTTAACGCTTGGTCATGGTTCAAATAAGTTCAAGCTTATTTGGGAAGAAAAATGGGCAAGGACAGAGGATAAGTTCTCTTTCTTAATTAGTAGTGAACAGAATCAGAGTTCTGTCGGGAAGCAAAAAGAGAATAGGCTGTGATACTACATTGATAATTTATGAACAAACTACAATTATATAGCATTATCAATTGCTAAAATCTGAGCTCAAACTTTATACATTATTTAGGAAATACTATATACAAAGATACATTTTATTTCACAACTAAAACTATAGTTCAACACAATTCTTTTTAAACAATCTACTTTTTCTCTTCTCTCAAGTATTTTCGGGGCAAAGAAATTCATTCTTTTTTGCAACCCATTCATAACCTCGTCCTGTATCTGGAATGAAGGGGACAGTAAACAAGTGATTTTTGCCTGAATGATACTGTAGTAGAAAATAACTCACGTGCAGTGGCATATGCACTGATTATGGAAAAAGCAAATTGGGTATAGAAATCTAGTTTTGCTATCAACACGTAATAGCTGTATGATAATTTTAAAAGTCTGAAAATTTTCTTATAATTTACTTGGTTTCATAGCTATTAAGAAGTTGTAATACTTCTTCATAATGTTAGTGTCACGATGAAATGATTAATTATGATATTGTATACAAAAACACCAAAATATATCAGATGATTCAGTAATGCCTATTGGACATGTCAAAATAAATACTTCTTGTTTGTCATCAACAATCTGTATAAATGTGGCCATCTATAAAATTCTGAAGCATGTAAAGTGGAATATCCTGAATAGTTCTGCATAAAATATTTATTACCCGATTTTGTCATCATTTTCCATACAAATATAAATTAATAAAAATTGGACACAAGAAATATATATATTTTCAAATGATACAGCATTTATTACTCTTTGTAGACCATATGAATATGTGATTTCTTCTTATTTCCTGAGTTCTGCAATAATATTCTTTTTTTTCTAACTATCATGAAAAGTTTTATTATCTAACAAGAGTGACTGGACTTGTAGAATTCGGCTTTGATATTTCTTTAATGACTTTTCACACCTACTCAAAGCAAGTGTTTTGTAATGGATATCACATGCCTTCAATCTCCCAAACAGGTGTGTCACATTTGTTAATAGCTTGATCTCTAATGAGCTGTTTACTCCCTGAATCTGTACTTTTCACCTGGAATTGGAGAAAAGTATGCACTATACCTAAACGTGTTAGTTATGAAGTTAACTGTCATTTAGTAGGTCTTAAATGTTATCTTACCTATATAAGTTGCAAAAGTAACTTAATTTCTATACATTACTTACATCAGTAGTTTAATTGATGTAGCAATTAGCATAGCACAGGGGACTAAATAGATGCTGAAAATGTTAATTATTTTCCTTTTCTTTGAGTCTGAGTCCATAATTTCATACACAAATATAGCAGTATCCTGACTATGAAAACTGCATGCAAGTCATTCCTTCAATGTGTCATCTGAAGAATTCTCTAAAAAGTGTACTGTTGATGACACAGATGGTAAATTTCTGAAAAGTATAAAACAGGGCTTTTTTCAGTATGCTAGTTCTTTAGATAAGTTTGTATCCATGAGTATGACTAATGGTCATGTTAAGAACTATGACTGCGAGTTCCCGGAAGATGGCGGAAGAGTAAGACGTGGAGATCACCTTCCTTCCCACAGATAAACCAGAAATACATCTACACATGGAGCAACTCCTATAGAACACCTACTGAACGCTGGCAGAACACCTCAGACCTCCCAAAAGGCAAGAAACCCCCCACGTACCTGGGTAGGGCAAAAGAAAAAAGAATAAACAGAGACAAAAGGATAGGGCCGGGAACTGCACCAGTGGGAGGGAGCCGTGAAGGAGGAAAAGTTTCCACACACTAGAAAGCCCCTTTGCGGGCGGAGACTGCGGATGGCGGAGGGGGAAAGCTTCAGAGCCACGGAGGAGAGCACAGCAACAGGGGTGCGGGGGGCAAAGCAGCGAGATTCCCGCACAGAGAATCAGGGCCGACCGGCACTCACCAGCCGAGAGGCTTGTCTGCTCACTCGCCGGGACGGGCGGGGCTGGGAGCTGAGGCCCAGGCTTCGGTTGGAGCGCAGGGAGAGGACTGGGGTTGGCCGCGTGAACACAGCCTGCAGGGGTTAGTGCGCCACGGCTGGCCGGGAGGGAGTCCGGTGAAAAGTCTGGACCTACTGAAGAGGCAAGAGACTTTTTCTTCCCTCTTTGTTTCCTGGTGCGCGAGGAGAGGGGATTAAGAGCACTGCTTAAAGGAGCCCCACAGACGGGCACGAGCCGCGGCTAAAAGCACGGACCCCAGAGACGGGCATGGGACGCTAAGGCTGCTGCTGCCGCCACCAAGAAGCCTGTGCGCGCGCACAGGTCACTATCCACACCCCACTTCCGGAGAGAACCTGTGCAGCCCGCCACTGCCAGGTTCCCGGGATCCAGGGACAACTTCCCCGGAAGAATGCACGGCGCCTCAGGCTGGTGCAACGTCACGCCGGCCTCTGCCGCCGCAGGCCCGCCCCACACTCCATGCCCCTCCCTCGCCCCGGCCTGAGTGAGCCAAAGCCCCCGAATCAGTTGCTCCTTTAACCCCGTAACGTCTGAGCGAAGAACAGCCCTCCGGTGACCTACGTGCAGAGGCGGGGCCAAATCCAAAGCTGAGCCCCTGGGAGCTGTGAGAACAAAGAAGAGAAAGGGAAATCTCTCCCAGCAGCC
>NW_020174917.1:3694918-3695778 GCF_003031525.2 Neophocaena asiaeorientalis asiaeorientalis | reverse complement strand
GCTCCTTTAACCCCATCCTGTCTGAGCAAAAAACAGACGCCCTCCGGTGACGTACACGCAGAGGTGGAGCCAAATCCAAAGCTGAGTCCCTGTGAGCTGTGAGAACAAAGAAGAGAAAGGGAAATCTCTCCCAGCAGCCACAGAAACAGCGGATTAAAGCTCCACAATCAACTTGATGTACCCAGCATCTGTGGGATACCGGAATACACAACAAATCATCCCAAATTAAGGAGGTGTACCTTGAGAGCAAGATTTATGATTTTTTCCCCTTTTCCTTTTTTTGTGAGTGTATATGTGTATGCTTCTGTGTGAGATTTTGTCTGTATAGCTTTGCTTCCACCATTTGTCCTAGGGTTCTAGCCGTCCATTGTTTTTAAATTTTTTTCTTAATAATTAATTTTAATAACTTTATTATACTTTACTTCTTTCTTTCTCCTTCCTTCCTTCCTCCCTCCCTCCCTTCCTTCCTTCCTTCCTTCCCTCCTTTAGACAATGAATCATCCCAAATTGAGGAGGTGGACTTTGAGAGCAAGATTTATCATTTTTTCCCCTTTTCCTCTTTTTGTGAGTGTGTATCTGTATGCTTCTATGTGAGACTTTGTATAGCTTTGCTTCCACCATTGTCCTAGGGCTCTATCCGTCCGTTTTTTTCTCTTAATAATTTTTTATTTTAATAACTTTATTATATTTTATCTTCCTTTATTTTATTTTACTTTTTCTTTCTTTCTTTTTTTCCTTCCTTCCCTCCTTCCTTCCTTCCATCCTCCTCCCCTCCCTCCATTCTTTCTTTCTTTCTTCCTTTCTTTATCTCTCTTTATACTTCTACTAATTCTATTTTTTTTTTAACATCTTTATTGGGG
>NW_020174917.1:3692842-3693820 GCF_003031525.2 Neophocaena asiaeorientalis asiaeorientalis | reverse complement strand
CAAAGTGAATCAGTTATACATATACATATGTTCCCATATCTCTTCCCTTTTGTGTCTCCCTCGCTCCCACCCTACCTATCCCACCCCTCCAGGCGATCACAAAGCACCGAGCCGATATTCCTGTGCCACGTGGCAGCTTCCCACTAGCTTATCTACCTTACATTTGGTAGTGTATATATATCCATGCCTCTCTCTCGCCCTGTCACAGCTCACCCTTCCCCCTCCCCATATCCTCAAGTCCATTCTCCAGTAGGTCTATGTCTTTATTCCTGTCTTACCCCTAGGTTCTTCATGACATTTTTTTTTCTTAAATTCCATATATATGTGTTAGCATACGGTATTTGTCTTTCTCTTTCTGACTTACTTCACTCTGTATGACAGACTCTAGGTCTATCCACCTCATTACAAATAGTTCAATTTCGTTTCTTTTTATGTCTGAGTAATATTCCATTGTATATATGTGCCACATTTTCTTTATCCATTCATCCGATGATGGGCACTTAGGTTGTTTCCATCTCTGGGCTATTGTAAATAGAGCTGCAATGAACATTTTGGTACATGACTCTTTCTGAATTTTGTTTTTCTCAGGGTATATGCCCAGTAGTGAGATTGCTGGGTCATATGGTAGTTCTATTTGAAGTTTTTTAAGGAACCTCCATACTGTTCTCCATAGTGGCTGAACAAATTCACATTCCCACCAGCAGTTCAAGAGGGTTCCCTTTTCTCCACACCCTCTCCAGCATTTATTGTTTCTAGATTTTTTGATGATGGCCATTCTGACTGCTGTGAGATGATATATCATTGTACTTTTGATTTGCATTTCTCTAATGATTAAAAATGTTGAGCATTCTTTCATGTGTTTGTTGCCAGTCTGTATATCTTCTTTGGAGAAATGTCTATTTAGGTCTTCTCCCATTTTTGGATTGGGTTGTTTGTTTTTTTGTTATTGAGCTGCATGAGCTGCTTATAAATTTTGGA